>NC_134403.1:354241903-354471903 GCF_038048845.1 Mixophyes fleayi
GCTGGAAGTGGCTATGCATGCTGAACTTGTAGTATCAGCAACACCTGGAGTGTCACAGGTTAGCCAAGCCTGGTCTAGAGGGAGAGGGCAATGTTGAGACAATTGGAGCTGGTGGAACACTGAGTAGCAGGGGACTGGAACTGGTAGTACATGCAGGACAGGGTTAGAATCAGGTGAAGATGGGATTGGCTATAAGGAAGAGGTGGGCTTTGAGAGGATGTGTGATTGGGACAGAGCCAAATTAGGGTGGGTTAGAGAGTTCCATACGTGGGGCGTGAAAAGTGTTTGAGGCTGGGAGTGAGAGGGGTTATTAGAGAGGAGAGATGTAGGTCGGAGGCTGATTGAAGAGGTCAAGTGGGATCTCATGATGAGTGTAGAGATGTTGGGAGGGTTTTGAAGGTGAGTAACATGCATTGAGTTCTGTAGGTAATAGGGGAAGTCAGTGCAAGGATTTGCCTAGAGTTGGAGCTGTGGGAAGTCAGATCAGTCTTGATGTGGTGTATAGTACAGATTGTACAGAGGGAAGACAGATGAGAGGTAGGCCAGCTAGTATGTACGCAGTGAATAGTCTGCTTTTTATCAATATAATACTAGCGATAACTTGTAAGCTTGAGAATGCAATTCTACGGATTTTACTGAAGAGCTAATGATCCGATGTAAATTTTGGCCCAAAAATTAGTGTCTGTACATTAGTGTGTGTAAAATATGACATTAATTTTATAGTAGAAAGCAACACGTGTATGAATGATACTTCTCTGGTTACATAGGATATTGTACCACTTCCTACTTCTTTCGCTAAACGTTTTTCTTTATTATAAGAAGTAGTTTCCTCTGAACAATACCTACCAGCAGGAGTGCCCGTAGCCCCATTCATGCTGTTGGTAAGGTTGGCAGATTGACTGACAATGGCGATCTGGTCAATAGAGTGCAGCTTTCATCGCCCACCTTCTTATTGGCATAGTCTCCAAGCACTGCTGCTACTAATCACTGTTTAGAAGTTGTTGTTTCTCCAGTGAACGACTTTCATGTATAAGCGGTGCAAGGTTTAATATTGTGTATAAATCTAAGCCACTGCTTGCTCCTGCTCCTGTAATGTATGAGCACTTTGTTAGCCATTAAAGGCATCAAACTTTTTTTTTTTGTGTGTCCTTGCTACTATAAAATTGTCTGTTCTAGTTGCTAACATGGTATCTCACACTCGTATTTAAACATAAAAGTGGAAGTCATGTTATGATGACATTCGCTCATTTCATAACAGCCTTCCTTTTTGTTCCCTTTTTAGTCTCAATTACAGCTGTCCTGTTCCCAATAGTCCCCATTCCGGGAAAATAGTCTTGCAGAGAAGTCTGTGACTCTCCTGCTACGCACAGGACCTTCTGGAGCCAGACTCCGAAACCATAATGTGACGCACATCGATTGCTTACATGACCACAATGATCTAACACCATTTTAGTCCATCATTGTCTGATGAAATCAAAGTCCTCCCCTTCGCCTGTACTCTCCTGTTCTCAGGCTGGATGGTTTTACAAATTCAGACCACGCAGCCTCCTGTGTGCTTATCGATGTGTATCGGTGACTCCTTCAATCCATGTGAGCCCTCACCTGCCTGACAAAGGAAGGGGTCACATGAATAGAGCTTATGGAATAAATACTTTCATACATTAGTGTGTGAGCAGATTCCTGCCATTCATATGGCTGGAATGTATGGAGCGAAACAACGCAGCAGGTAATACTCGGCAGGAAGTAGGAGGCTGCGATAAAGACCTTGCATCAGATACAGGGATATATAAAAAAAATGAATAAAAATAAAACCAGTTGCTGGAAGCTGAATTAAAGTTACGCTGGTCAAACAGGCCGAACGTACATGAGCAAACATTGAGAATGCTATCCCAGGAGAGGGGCGTGTGCTTTGGCTTTAGTAAAATCGGTAGAAAAGCAGAAGCTCTATTTCTGTTGCACAGCTTCCTCATTCTACCATATGACTGTGATGTATGAGTAATACGTCCTCCAGTTACTGTATGTACAGCCTTTGCTGATGACTTCTTGTCTGGAGATCTTGTTGTGGGAGTGAGAAGCATGGAAGCTGTATTGAAGCAACAAAACCACTTATTAGTGCACATAAATGAAAGTCAAAGGCAACTTGATAGATGAAATAAAACTGAAAATAGAATTGATTTGGGCTTAAAATTCCACGTGTACCTGTGTCTAGTGTTATGAGGGCAGTAATCCAACAGGTTTTTTGACCTGTGGCCACTTTGTAGTATACACGTTTATGATGCCCAGATTAATCTGTTTTAATGCATATTACTTTTGTAAAAATTTGTAAATGCATAAAACCTTTGTAAATATATACATTCCAAAACCATTGTGTCTAGCATTCTGCCTTTCATGAACGGTGATACCCCCAGCCTTACGTTAATGAGGTCAGGGGTGGAGGGATGTAGATCCTGCATTCACAAAATTGCTGTGGCCACACCCTTTCTCACTATGCCACACCCATATCCTTTCAAACCACGCCCCCATTTGATAAGGTCACCTACCTCCCTAAACATGTAAGATCTGCCCTTTTTAGGTCCTGAGACACTTGACAGCCTGAGAAATTTGGGAATATTGTCAGGTATGTGACGGTGAGCAGTACAGCCTCTCATACACTCTCTCTGTTTAAGCTGTTGTCAGTTTGATTACATCTTCCGTCCAGAGTCAGCATTTACTGACCATTGTTGAATCAAGGCTCATTGCAAAACACACAACCTAAGGTGATCATTTACCTCTGAAGACTGATTGAGACAGTTACTTCAGTAAGTAATTCGTCTGTCCCGATTTGAATTATTGCTGATCGTTCATCACACATGTAACCATATCCATTCAATTTGATGAAAAACAAATGTAAGGTTTACTTGAAATCATTCTTTTCAGATGGCCAGAATGCAGCATGATGGCACCACTAGAGAGATGCATGATGGGATGCGATTGTGTGTGTCTAACAAACGGAACACAGCGGGTTAATTGTATTAGAGTGGAGAACAACACGGGCGTCAGACTCTTGTGTAGTTTAGCAGATGTGAGACTCTGACTAAGGCAGTTTCTTAATGTTTATACCAGATAACATTCTAGGATGACACTGCATGACTGGCAGTATATTGGAGGTAATGACTTGTTAGAGGCAGAGAGAAGGAAGACGGAGATAATCAATGCTGACAGGGTGTTCTACAGAACAGTAATTGGCTCTTATTCACTTTTTATCAAGTTGTAACCGTGTCAGTTCTGAAGTTTGAAACCGTGTAATCTAATTCAATCATAAATAAGGAATGTGTTATCTGCTAATAACATGTCCTACTGAAATGTAACTAATAGTGAAATAAACATACTAGGTTTGTGTAAAATATATATATATATATATATATATATATATATATATATATATATATATATATATAAAAAATGTATACACTCACGTATGTGTACTTATTGCTCAGTACAATGTGTACCTATATTATACTGCACAAAATGATTTTAATCTACGTGAGCAATTTATTTAATGTTGAGGTAACATTAAGGGGCATATTCAATTATCTTTGCGGTCCGGTATTACGCATGGGTGAGGGTTTAAAGTGACAATACGGTTAGACGCGGCTCCGCAAGTCCCAGTACCGCAATATCGCGGATTTCCCTTCACAACCCTGTGGGGCTCACACGGAGATCCGCGGTTTTGCGGTAACGGGACTTGTGGAGCCTCGTGTAGTCGCGCACCGCAGAGCTAATTGAAAATGCCCCTAAATGTGAGACTAATGCTGTAACAGAACAGTGCCCACAGAAGCCAAATCCTGTGGGAAACTGGTAGATATGAAATACGTAATGTTTGTGTAATATCCCTTTAACCTAATCTTTTTTTATTTTTATTTTTACTTTTTTCATTTAAATTGACATATATATCAGGTTGCCCATTACTGTTCTACTTGTGATTCCCTCGGACTTTTAAAAGGGCCAAACTATTTCTGCATCCCCCACGTTACTGATTCCAAAATGTCCCCACATACCTCTCACTTGCTTCAAATTCCACTTACCTGGTTGGCTCCTTTCGTGCCATTCGGGGCCGGTTGGTTGCCCAGTAGAATCTATTAGCGGCCCTGAAAGGATAGTGGTACCTACATAAATTCTATGTCCAGTTTCTGTTCCTTGTGCTCTCGGTGATGTTCAGTATATTAGTAAAGGTAAATAAATAAAGTTTGAGGTTATGATGTTCATATTCATTTTTTTTTTTTTTTTTTTCTAAAAACGTTACAAAACAGTAAAATGGATTTTCCCTTTTAATACAAGTTTGTTGGTGATATTCTTCTGGCACACACTGATGTACTATTTTGTAGGTTACCGTCAGATGATTGGCTGCGTTGTATTTAGTCTTTATATATTTTCTCTTCCTCTACACAGCAAAATGAAAAGCATCATTTGCTGAAGGAACGGGACCAAATTTTGTCAACACTGGGAGAAACCAAACAAAACCTGTCCGGGCTGTGCCAGCAGGTGTGCCGCGAAGCCGCTCTGAGCCACGAGCAGATCCACATTCTAGCAAAGTATTCCAGCTCCGAGTGCCCCCTGTCCTTCCTCGTTCCCGAAAAGGGCAAAATGCACCTTCAGTGCGAATCCCTATTGCAGGAATTCACAGGAGAAGCTCCACGTCGGCCAGAGGAAGAGGGTAACGGCGGCCCGCACAATGCGCATCCAGCACCCGTTGTACCCCTTCAACCGGCTTTACCGGGGAAACCTAGTTCTCAAGTGGGCATCTCTGATTTTTGTCAACAAATGACTGCTAAATGCACTACTGATGAACAAAAATAGGATTGTTCCTACACGGGAGGATTTGTTTACTTAAAGGAAGCAATATTTTATTTTTTATTTTTTTATCTTGGTAGGTGGAAAAAAACATGATTTTTTTTTTTCCTTCTTCAAAGCTAACATTAAAAAAAGTCACTAAAAAAGGTAATATATCAATAGCATAAAACCTTCCTCAAAGCATAATAGCAACTTGCCGGGAAATGTATTGCATTGTAAAAAAAAAATGTTTTTTTCCTGATATAGTTCATTTGTTTAGGTCTAGAAGTTAAAGTTTTTATTTGTTTTCAGTATAGTTAATATAGTGGGTAAGGCTGCAATACAGCAGCTACTTTCGAAACGGCACCTTCCAAAATATGCAGTTGTGTATAGGGGGATTTTCAGTCGAATAAGAGATTGTGGCTTTGTGATGTATGGGTGGTACACTACAGGGGGTTAATGTATCAAGCTGCGAGTTTGAAAGGTAGAGATGTTGCCTATAGCAACCAATCAGATTCTAGCTGTCATTTTGTAGTATGTAGTAAATAAATGATAACTAGAATCTGATTGGTTGCTATAGGCAACATCTCTACCTTTTGAAACCTGCTGGAATCTCGCAGCTTGATACATTTACCCCTAGGTGTCTGTTATAGCTGGAGACATCTCACCTGAAACCAGTTCATATTATAGTGTCTGTAGAGGTTCTCATGAAAACGGCTTTGTATTGCCAATCTCAGAACTGTATCTTTTCTGTGTTGCTAAGTGGATAGGAAAGCTTAAATGTAGTTTTAAAAAGTAAAACTGCATCAACATTTACTTTTAAAATAGTGTATCCTGCCTGCCAAAAATAGTATCCTCCGACTCTCCAGGACAATAGGACAGATACTCCTTTAATCCCATCATATTATCTTGGGATACATTGCTCATCCCTATCCAGCACTAAGTTGACTTTCAAGTTGCAGGTTATTTTGATAGATGCTGTCCTCCACATTCTTCTTACTTTCCTGTTCAAACACAAGGAAAACATGTGCAATTACTGCTGGGTCTTGTGTTCTATCCGACATTTCTGTGGGGGACAGTGAACCTCAGTATTGCCTCTTGCGCTCTCTTTCCACTCTCCACCCTGTAACAATCATCCGATTAGAGTAGAACTAGGCTATCTGCTCGAATTTTACACACTCCTATTGGAGAAAGTCTTCTATAAAAAGACAAGAATGGTGATTGAGCTTCAAATGGCCTGTTATAACTAGATCAGGCTATTGGTGGCCAAGAGGGACAACTGATGGGAAATGCCTGTAGGATGAGAGTTGCCCTAATTTGTCCGAGTTTAGCAGCCCTAAATGTTGGCAGGTGACAGTGTTGCACAACGAACAGAAATCCTTTCCTTACCCATTGTTTTATATAAATATATCTCTCTAAAACGTAATTGGATACATCATCAACATCATCATCAACATTTATTTATATCGCGCCAGCAAATTCCGTAGCGCTTTACAATTGGGAACAAACATTAATAAGACAATGCTGGGTAATACATACAGAGAGGTAAGCGAACCCTGCTCGTAAGTTTACAATCTATAGGACAACATCATGTGTGAAAGATTAAAGAAAGAAAGGGTTAGCGTACCTCTACATTACGACTGCACTGGCAGGTCAAATCTCCGCACTACAATAAATAAAAATAGTCATTAAAAGGATAGCATCATTTATACAGGGTTTGTACAAATGTAATGTTCTACCCTTTTATGTCCTATGCGTGCTACAATACATTTTTTTTTTTTTTTAACAATGATAATAATTAGCTCTGCTTATTTTATTATGTAAATAGATTCTGCATGAATTTTAAATGTCTTCCCTTCTAATACAGATAGTTATTTTCAAGTTAAAGTCTGCTAATTACTTGCACCTAAAATTAATTTAATATGCATATTCAAAGTGGGCATGATTTATTGTTCTTATATTTTTATACCTCTTATTCAAACCCGAAACAAAAATGTTGTATGTTTTTATGTAGAAATGATACAGAAAATCTATATATTGGTGTGCTTTAAATATTGAACATATCATGAACTTTTTTTTATAAACAAAATCACTAAAAAAAACAAACAACTAAAAATAAAGATAGATCAGCATGTGTGTGTGTGTATATGTATGTATATATATATATATATATATATATATATATATATATATATATATATATTATGATTACATACAGTTTAGGGAAATTTTCCTACCTCAAATATAAACACAAATGTATCTGTACATACAGAAAATGAATTCATGTAAATAATATATCTTCCCTTGCTTGGAATATTGGGGGGCGGTCTGTATGATAGTGGGATGTCTAGAAGAAGATTTTATTAGTAACAGTAGATTGGCTTATGGCCAATAATCAACTGGCCTGATTTGTGTTCTCGGGAGAAGTACACATCTTCCCTGGAGAGAAACTACAAAGGGCATACGCATGGTCTTATTCACGCACATGGTCAGACACTAACAAGTCTTGTTACATTTTTGCATTGAGAAGTATCTCACTGGTGATCGCACCCTCCTTTAACGCCATATGCACAAATTTCGGAGCTAATCCCACGTAAAATTTATCCATGGCCACTTTTACGATCACGTTTGTCTTCCCGACCGTAGGTGTCGTGCAAACCATGCCAGGAGTTTTTCAATAGCATGTTGGAGAGTTACCATTAAAAAAGACAATTTTTTGTCTTGGTGCTTCTTTTGTTAACTTGACTTAATGATGCGGGTAATAGAAGTATTTCACTGCAACCTGCATATTTGTAGAGAATAAATTTTGCTGATGTGACTATCAGTACAGTGACTATAGATTAGAGTATGTAGTAGGTCCCAGAACTTTTGTTGGGCTCCTAGAACACTGACACTTGGGTGTCACATATGGGGGAATGAAAACGCCACTGGTCAAGAACACCACTCTCTGATGAACCCTAAAAAAACCTCATCTCTCGTACCCATGGGTGCAATTTGTAACTTTCTCTGAATTGGGCTTTGTGCAGGGTAATACAATATGTGACTGTATATATTAGTACAGCGGTAACCGCAGGATGTCTCCTTGTATTAGTCAACTTTACACATCATGATTCTTCTCATTAGCTGTTAAGTTTTTGTTTTTTTAAATTTGTTTTGAATCTTGTTTGGTGAGACTTTACAACCATATGCGAGTACATGCTAATGCAGTATATATTTTTTTCATGGAACGGTGAGAAAGAAAATTCAGATCGTCATTCTCAACGTTCCAAAAAATAATGAAGTTTATTGAAGAAAAAAAAATGCATATACATACACTACCTCATTTCCAGATGATTTCAGGGTGCGTCATTATGTTTTATTTTCTTATACGAGCATTGGATGATTTTTATTGACTTTCCCTGTAGAATTCTCTAAGGTAGGTGCTAGCTCAGCATCCGATATTATGCAATTTTTGTTGTGTTTTAACATGTATGCAGTGATGGCATATGTTTTGGGAGTTTTTTTATTATTCATTTATGTATGTGTGTGTGCCATTTTTTAATTTGTTTACAGATTTGTTCTAGAGTATTAAAAAATAGAGCCAAACTAACTGGTTAAGTAGAAATCATTGACTTGATTCATGCAGCTGTCTCGTGATGACAGTATAAGCAGCCATTCTCTCGTGAATCAAGAGCAGTTAGTTACACTGCCGAATCAGCAAGCTTTTAATGTAAATATTGTATCAGATGGAATTTTTTTTATTTATTTTTTTTAATTCAGGATTTGATCACACCATATTTTGACGATCAAATTGGCTTGCAAAAATAATTACCTCTTGTTAGTTCGTCTTTGCATTTGTTTTCATCACTGATCATTGACAATCCATTTTATTTCTTTGGGCACAAACTAACTTTGGTCTAAATCGTCTTATAAAACAAGTATTTTATGTTAATTGCCATAGCAATAAATTTATGGCAAAATTTCAGGGATTAAGGTACACAATATACGTAGGAGGTGAAGTATTTAATCATCTAATTGTTACCTTTTCTAATTTTACTAACCTACTTGTTCTGACAATGACATAGGGCTATGGTTACAAACATACTACAGGATCTATTCAGTGGAAAATTAATTGCAGGATGTGTCATGTAATCAGTATGACAATACAGCTTTCTGTGCACAGTTTGCCAAGCTACTAAGCAAAACAATTGCGCTGGTAACTAAGGTAAATCGCTTAAACAGTGTTCGAGGAATTATTTCTATTCTTGCATATGGCATTGTAAATTTTAACATGCACACTGTTTCCTAGTTCCTAAAAGGCTCCAAGTTTTGAAAATAATTTTGGTTTTAAAATTTGTAGTTTAGAATTATCACATCTATTTTATATTGGGTTTTTTTAAATGACCGGAATTCTGAAAGTCATAGAATTCTAGGTACTAAATTACATCGGGCCCCAGTGTTCTGTTTTTTTTTTAGAGCAGTGTGATGCCATTAGTGTTGTGGATATATTTCATGTAGTGCAGCCCTGCTCAAAAATGAAGTAGAGCTACCCTCTGCCACCACAGAGGTAACTAAAGATTTCAGCACAGGGAGGAAGCGACGTAATTCGCGAACTTGTCCCACCGGGCTCTTTCAACCACGCTCCCAATGGACGGACGCCCAAAGCTGCTATCTGGAGGAAAATATGGAGGAGATGGTGGAAATGTACCGCTCTTTCCTCATAGATCTCAATGGTAGCACAGTTGCCCCTTTTAAGTTGACTTAATTTTGTCCTTCATCTGCTAAATCTATTAGACACTAAAATTGTGGAATGTCCAATGTTTGATAGTCATTGGCACTATCAAACACATAGTTGAGGTTTCTGTCTGTTTTAATTCTTACATAAAACACTTATCGTTTATTTGTAAGGCACCACCGTGTACCATGGCGGTGAACAGTGGTGAATAAGGGACATACAAAGCACATGAGAGAGCTTATAAACTATTTGGTAGCGGGCACAGCTGAAACAAGTGTCGGAAAATATTGTAAAAGTTGTGCATATTTGATCTTCAAATTTGTATACATTGGACAATTCTGTCGGTGCTTATGAATCCAGGCATACAATCTTAATAGTGAATCAAAATTTATTGTACTTCTGCTAATACGTTTCCATTACAAGTACGTAGTGGTCTATAACCTGGGTAGAGCAAATCCTGAATTGCCAACCGAGATTCCACTGAATAAATGCTGATAGCTGTAACTATTATTTATCCTAACAAATGCTAAACCTAGTGACGCTACATAGTACATATCTAAGCTATTTTTAATCATGCGTATGTTGTGTGTTTTTGTGGTTTCAATAAAATAATAATTGTTTTTTGATAATCAAATCCACATTGTGAGGCAAAGCAATGCTCTGTCATTTTATTACTTCTGTGAGGACAATATAGTTTCAATATTGTTACCAGATAATGCCAAATTTACAGTTGTCTTTTTACTATACTTTTGGATGCACAGATTAAAGCAATAAAGATTGTATCCAAGCATGAATTGTGGGTTTCTTTTCTGCATTTCTTTCTCTTTGAGCCTTATAATTGAATGCTGGGAATAGGTACTATACACCTCCCAGAAAGCTGGATAAGCATTGAGCACCTTAGGCCTACCTCCCTGGAACTAGCACCAACAATACATCAATGAGACTCTCATTTAATAGACATTCTTCCTACCAACCAGCAATGACATTAAATTAATAGCTGCCACGTTTAATATAGAACCTACATTGGATTTTTAGTCCCTACAAAACATTAATAGCCTTGACCAATCCTACATTAATAACCCCCTACATTTAATAAAGAGCCACCATATTACATTAATACCCCGCTACATTACATTACTAGTCCACACTACATTATATTGATATTCTACCACCACACTTACCTGCAGAGTTTGGATGCTGAGGGAGACCGACTTCTCTGTAAGTGTTGGATTCTGTGGTTCTGTTCTACCATTTACCATGTACATCATGTAAGTTTGAAAAATTGTTTTATGATTTGTTGAGTTGTCAGTCAGCTAATGGTTTTGACAAATACTTCTTTTTAGCAGGTGCAATCCATTTTGGACACTAGAACACTGCTCTTCGGCACAGAATATTGGTTAATTTAATTTACTATATCTACTGCCAAGTCTAAGAGGGTTTCATCAGATTTGTTTGCGGCTGTGGATATGGATGGCATCTTGTTTCCAATTGTACAGTGCTATGGAATATGCTGGTGCTATATAAATTCATGTATATAATAATTGCACTTGTGAAGCTGCCAGTATACACTCCCTGTTAACAGACGTTCGTAGTGTTTTGGGCAAGCTTACTACTGCTTCCCTTTGATTGTAAAAAAGACTTAGGAGTGGGGGGTATATTTAATAAGCGGCAGTTTCCGATGAACCTCTGTCTTTCAAAAAAAATTGCCATTTTAAAAAAAATGACAGCACAGTGCCAAAAATCAAAGCCCATCGGGTTTTGTCTTTAATAAAATTGCAGTTTAAGAAAAAAATAAATTACGGCAAAGCCCAGCGAATCTGTATTCCACTTGGGGTCTAAACCCTCAAGCAGGGTCAGTGAATTTGTGGCAAGTGCAATAATATTTGTGCCACACAGGTAGGAGATCGTTACAAGTAGCAAGAAGATGTTCTATAGTGGCATTGAAGTCATTGGTGGGTAACATATACCCTCTAAGACTGGAGTCTGGTACTCCCCCCTCATAATTCCTCTTTGTGGATTTCTAGCTTATTGTATCTGAACTGAACACATCCGAACTTAGCATATCTGAGTACCGAGCTGAGCCGGCTCTGTACTTTCTTGCGCCATTGGAATTGAAAATGAGGCAAAACCTCATTGTTGCATCATCGGATCTCGCCAGTTTTGGATTCTATAAGTACCGCCCTCCACGGCCATCCACCGCTATGTCACAAAGGGACGCAGAAGGGGTAGCACAGTTCTTGGCAGTGTGTAGAGCAGTTGGGCAGCTTCATAAGTAGAATAGAAAGAGGAGGGGGTAGCCGTGTTCTTTAAAGTCTACAATGACATTCAGGAGAGCTCTATTGCTAATTGTCATTGCTGAAATACAAATACTAGGGCTGAAAGGCTTGGTTTTTTTTAATTTGTAGTCAAAGTGTACGGTGTTATCAAAATGGATTTACAGCAGTACAAAG
Organism: Mixophyes fleayi; assembly: GCF_038048845.1. NCBI lineage: Eukaryota > Metazoa > Chordata > Amphibia > Anura > Limnodynastidae > Mixophyes > Mixophyes fleayi. Next base: position 354,253,877 of record NC_134403.1, read on the forward strand.
AAGAGCAGGAGCACCAAGCAGCTGTTGGCACCAGTCATGATGATAGTAATCCCTATACGTCATCTGCTTAAGCCTATGTTAAAGTGCGTAGTGTTTGTAAGTAAGGGAAACCAAAATATAAAAAAAAAAACACCTTTCACCTAGGTCAAGAAAAAACTTTGCCTGGAGAACAGGTCTTTAGCTATTAGTGCCACTGCTGCTGCTGGGGGTGAATCTTCATCCCAGAAGCCGACCAAGATGAAGACTACTAGTAATTTACAACAATTGACTGTTAAACAATCCTTTGCAAGAGGAAGCAAGTATGAAAGCTGTCACCCAGTCGCAAAGTAGATCACAGACGCCATGGCGACTATGCTAGTATTAGATCTGCGTCAAATATCCACTATTAATGCAGCTAGTTTTAGACAGTTACTTGAGGTCTTCTGTCTCTATTACCAAATTCCATCACAACACCATTGCACTAGAAAAGCTAATCCTTACCTCTACCAGAAGGTTCGTAAAAATGTTATTATAGGGCTACAAAATGCTATTCTACCCACTGCACACTTAACCGCAACAGCATGTAGGAGATTGCAGAAGCGGCAAGAGCAATTTAATTTTCCCTGCCACCAACTGAAGCAAGAGGTGGTGACAAGGTGCTATTCCACCCTGTATATGCTTCTGCGGATGGAGGAACAGCGAAAAGCCATCCATGCTTACTCCACAAGCCATGACATTGGGAAAGGAGGGGGGATGTATTTTAGTCAAGCGTGTTGTACAAGATGCTGAAACTATTCAAAGTAGTCATCTGTGACGTGAGTTCAGACACTGCTAGCTTGAGTCAAGTGATTCCCTTTATTTACTTTTGGAATAGCAGCTTGAGAAACTGGAGGAGATTAAACAAAGCAATTACGCTAAGTATGTCGGACTTGTAGTTCAAGTACTTTATTCGCTTCGCCAGGGTCCAAGAGTTATCAAAATCTTGAAATCGGATCACTACATTTTGGCGACTGCTTGATCCTCGGTTTAATGTCTTCTTTTTGTTGTCAATTGACCCAGATCTGAAGAGATGCAAGGAGCTCCTGGTGAGCAAGATGACAGCTCAAGTGTTACGTGACAGGACGGTGTCTCCTCCTTCAGTTTCTCAGTCAAAAAACATAGCTTTCCCAAGAGACCCATTGATGATGCAAATGACTCGGCACAACATGATCCAAGGACAATTCCATCTTGTGCCACTTTTCTTTTTTGCAACTGCTGTGTGCCAATGTTTCCTAGATGTGCTATGAACTGCCGTATGTTTGTGTCATTGCTCTGTCCCTTAACACCCAGCCAGGCCGCTGCAGTATTTGTCTGAAAGTGTATGAAAATAATGTTGTGATCTGTGAGGTGGTCAAAAATGACTTGAAATTAGTGTCATTGAGGTTAATAATAATGTAGGGACAAAAAAGCAAAATTGTGATTTTAGCATATTTTATCAATTTTTCTAAAATATACAGATACCAAACCAAAACACACGAGGGCGGTTTTGCCAAAACCAAAACACTACGTTAATCCAAAACCAGAACATGGGGGTCATTGAACAACTCTAATTAATAAATATATATATATATATATATATATATATATATATATATATATATATATATATATATATATATATACACACACACACACACACACACACACACACACACAGTCATGTCCATAAATATTGGGACATCGACACAATTCTCATATTTTGGGCTCTACACCACCACAATGGATTTGAGATGAAACTAACAAGATGCGCTTTAACTGCAGACTTTCAGCTTTAATTTGAGGGCATTTACATCCAAATCTGGTGAACGTTGTAGGCATTACAACGGTTTCTATATGTGCCTCCCACTTTTTAAGGGACCAAAAGTAATGGGACAATCGACTCAAAAGCTATTTCATGGACAAGTGTGGGCTATTCCCTCATTATTTCATCATCAATTAAGCAGGTAAAAGGTCTGGAGTTGATTCTAGGTGTGACATTTGCATTTGGAATCTGTTGCTGTCGTCTCTCAATATGAGATCCAAAGAGCTGTCACTATCAGTGAAGAAATCCATCATTAGGCTGAAAAATCAAAACAAACCCATCAGAGAGATAGTAAAAACATTAGGTGTGGCCAAATCAACTGTTTGGAACATTCTTAAAAAGAAAGAACGCACCGGAGAGCTCAGCAACACCAAAAGACCCGGAAGACCACGGAAAACAACTGTGGTGGATGACAGAAGATTTTTGTAAACCATTTGTGAGCCACAAAAACAGGAAGACCAGATTAGAGTTTGGCAAACAACATCTAAAAAAGCCATTACAGTTCTGGAACAACATCCTATGGACAGATGAGACAAAGATCAACTTGTACCAGAGTGATGGGAAGAGAAGAGTATGGAGAAGGAAAGGAACTGCTCATGATCCAAAACATACCACCTCATCAGCGAAGCATGGTGGAGGTAGTGTCATGGCGTGGGCATGTATGACTGCCAATGGAACTGGTTCCCTTGTATTTATTGATGATGTGACTGCTGACAAAAGCAGCAGGATGAATTCTGAAGTGTTTCGGGAAATATTATCTGTTCATATTCAGTCAAATGCTTCAGAACTCATTGGACGTCACTTCACAGTGCAGATGGACAATGACCCGAAGAATACTGCAAAAGCAATCAAAGAGTTTTTTAAGGCTAACAAGTGGAATGTTATGCAATGGCCAAGTCAATCACCAGACCTGAATCCGATTGAGAATGCATTTCACTTGATGAAGACAAAACTGAAGGGAAAATGCCCCAAGAACAAGCAGGAACTGAAGACATTTGCAGTAGAGGCCTGGCAGAGCATCACCAGGGATGAAACCCAGCATCTGGTGATGTCTATGCCTTCCAGACTTCAGGCTGTAATTGACTGCAAAGGATTTGCAACAAACTATTAAAAAGTGAAAGTTTGATGTAGGATTGTTTAGTTTGTCCCATTACTTTTGGTCCCTTAAAAAGTGGGAGGCACATATAGAAACCGTTGTAATTCCTACACTGTTCACCTGATTTGGATGTAAATTCCCTCAAATTAAAGCTGAAAGTCTGCAGTTAAAGCACATATTGTTTGTTTCATTTCAAATCCATTGTGGTGGTGTATAGAGCCCAAAATCTGAGAATTGTGTCGATGTCCCAATATTTATAGACCTGACTCTGTGTGTATGTGTGTGTGTGTGTGTGTATGTGTGTATATATATATATATATATATATATATATATATATATATATATATATATATATGTGTATATGTGTATGTGTATATGTGTATATGTGTATGTGTATATATATGTGTGTGTATATGTATATATGTGTATATGTATATATGTGTATATGTATATATGTGTATATGTATATATGTGTATATGTATATATATATGTGTATATATGTGTATATAAAAGTTAGTTGGCAATGCCCTTGGGGTATTAGTCTCCTAATCTAAATGGTCTTATAGAGCAGACACTAAAGCTCCCCCCACACACACACGATTTTGAGTGTGTCATCAATACACATGAGTTCCCTACTAAATATCTATTTTACATATGCTGTGCAGGTTACTACCAGATTAATATTACTTTCATTTAGTAAAAGTTGCAGGTGGTGATGCAGAAGTCCCCCTAACTTAAGCTAACTGAAGGTAGAAAGCTTCTTTAAGAGTTGTTAGGTACTACTATAATACGCTACTGATTTATTTCAGTTTTATAAAGTATAATAACTTTATTCTAAACAAGTGACCTAGTTTGAAAAGAGGAGCTTGCTCCCAATTCTACAAATTTACAATACCATCCAAATACAGGGAGTATCATTTGTATATAGGATCACAGTCTAACACTAAGAATCCAGTGACTGTTCCATCTTGCTATTTAGCATACCCATGCTGCATTCAGCCACATTGACTTGTGTAATGCTACATTTGGCTGCAGTCCAGCCATCCCCTTACATTCACATCGCTCATGCATTATGTAGCCGTTTTTAAAGCCAGAAGGACATTTGTTTGGCTGTGTAATTGGTCTTTATTCCGTGTAACATCTGTTGTGATTTCCAAATGCTATAGAGGGCAGTACGTTACTGTTGTCGGGAACATTCTCACAAAGTATTTTTCATTTGGCAAATTAGGTAGCATGAAGAAAACAGAAAGTCTGCAGAATTAACACACTGTGGAAGTGCAAGAACGTGCCGTTGTTTCAATTTAAATAAGTTGTTATTGTTTATATAGCACCAATCATAATACATAGTGCTGTACAGAGAATATGGACTCATTCTCATCCGTTCCTGCCCTTTGAAGCTTACAGTCGCCTATCACACACGCTAGTGTACATTTTGTCAGCAGTTAACTAACCTAACTGTAAGTTTGTGGAGTGTGGGAGGATACCCAATGCAAACTCCCCTCAGATAGGGCCCTGGTTGGCATCATACCCATGACCCCAGTGTTGTGAGATGACAATGCTAACCACTGTGCTGAAAAATTATAGAATCAACAGGCGCAATAAAGGTGCAGTCCTCATCCTCTCAAAGTAGAAAACACCAAACCTGCTTCATAAACCAAGGAAAATGCAAAATGAGAAGAAATATAAGTGCTCCTTAAAATAAAATGAGGTAACAAATTTAGCAACATAAACAACAAATATAAAATGAGGTAATAACAGGTTAGAATACCAAGCTTGCTGTGACACGTAGTCAAAACCCAAAGTCAATATATAACCGTCTTATAATAATTTGCTTGTCTCTTCCTCCGTATAGATTGGTACTCATGTGCTAGAAGACACTCCTCTTTTGATTTCAAATATTTCTAGATTATTCACGTCCATTTTCCGTCCCAGACTATCTCTAGTCCAAACCACCGTGTTGCCCAACTAGGTAAACGGATATAATATGATTGATGATGTTGATAATTGTCATCCGTCTAAATAGCCTCACAGTTATCTTTGCCAGAACATTTATTTAGGACTTATTCAAACAAGAATTTTGCTCACGTGTGGTCAAGAGGTGGCGTAATGTGTGAAAACCACCACAGACAGAGTGGGAGCAGCAGACGTGCGCAGGCACTAAGATTGGTGATCCCTCTACCTCAGTGGGGGGATTCTGCCGGTTCGCCAGAACCGATACCTAATTTTAGGCTCGGTTCAGTGAACCGGTGACTACAGTCTGAGTCCACCCTCTTCGTGGGTGGGGGGAGCAGGCCCTTTAAAATGAAAAAAAAAAACCTGGCCACGGCGTCGGCACTTCTCCTCCCTGCTCCGTCCGCACTGAATGTGAGGCGTGATCACGCCTGATGTTCAGTGAGGAGCGGTGCAGAGAAGAGTCGGAGGCAAGCCAGAAGACGAGAAGAAAGAAGCCGATAGAAAAGGTAAATGAAGGAACAGAAGCAAGGGTGAGCAAAAGCAGCACGGCAGAGTGTTTTGAGGGGCAAAAGCAGCACGGCAGAGTGTTTTGAGGGGCAAAAGCAGCACGGCAGAGTGTATTGAGGGGCAAAAGCAGCATGGCAGTGTGTGAAGAAGGGCAAGGGCAGCACGGCAGAGTGTGAAGAAGGGCAAAAGCAGCATGGCAGAGTGTGAAGGGGGAGCAAAGGCAGCATAGCAGATTGTGAAGTGGGAGTAAAAGCAGCATGGCAGAGTGTGATGAAGAGGGACATTACTGTGGCATAATTTGAAATGGGGGCACTACTGTGTGGCATAACATGACTCATTATTATTATTATATCGATATTAGCAGCATAAAATAAGAAATATTTTATACATACCTGGGTTTGACGAGATAACTGCCTCTTGATATTGATATCTTTTTGTATACTTAAAACGGTCATTAGGGCAGAGAACAGGTTCTTAATTTGTTTGAATCCCACCACTGCTCTATCTGTAATATTCAGAGTGCTTTGCTCATGTCATATCATGTTCATTCAGGAACACAGATAATTCATAGTTGCCAACCTTTAACGATTATCCTCCGGGAGTCTCGGTGTAGAGGTGGGTGTGAGGGAGCGGGGCTACGCAAATCGCGTCCTTTTAGCACAGGGGGTGGGCCAAAATGATGCGATTCCTGGAGAATCGCATCATGGAGGCTTCAAATCTGCCCACTTCACTAGGAAGTGGGCAGATGCGGGAGAATTGTCAGCTCTCTCGGGAGTCTGGGAGATCTACCCGGAATTCGGGAGTCTCCCGGGCATTCCGGGAGAGTTGTCAAGTATGAGATAATTATGTGTGTTGTGTTCATATGCTATGTTGCTAAGTACAAGCTGTAGTTCTCAGCTATCATCCATCTCCTGCACCATGTGACTAAGCAAGATTGGCTGCAGTGTCCTTTATGGATATTACTATTCTATAAATCTTTCCCAACCATTATAATTTTTTTGCTCAGATTCCTTGTGCTCCAACAAGCTCTTGAACGCACACACATTATATATATATATATATATATATATATATATATATATATAACTCTGCATTCACCAAATACACAAATAATGCTGTTGTAGCTATTTTTCTATAATAAAAGCAGAATGTGAGTTCCACGTATTGCAATGTATGTTAAGCTGACCAAGTCACGCCAACTTCCCCCTTCTGGCCGGTCCTAACATGATCAAACGCTATGCTTTTATCTGGGCTAAAGGCTTACCTGCACACAGCTTTTCAAGGCAAGTACATTTATGAATGTTATCGTTGGCTTTTTGTATATATGCCAATTTTTGTTTTAGGTTGAAAGGTCATTTAAGCAATAACTCAGTTTTACTAAGTAAATAGTTTCCCCTCCATCTAAAATTGAAAGTGTATTTTATTTTAATAATTTAATATTTCTTTTGCTGCCGTTGCGGATTTGTTGTCTTTCATTATTCTACAGCCCTTTAATATTTCACAGACAGACTTAACTTGTCTCCATTGCTCTAAGGTGTTTATATTTAATCACTTTCTTTTCCAGTTCTTGCACCCAAAGCTCCCACGAGCCGGCCGAGGGACCTTATTTCATTATTAGATAGTGATCATTGTATGCGTCTTTCTGTTTATATACCTCTTGCTTGTTTAATAACACATCGTATGTTCACCGTCTACCTCTGCCCAGTGGCTGCATATTAAAGCTTAGCAAAAAAAAATCATTTTCTCTACTCACGGTTTCAGACCTATCCCAGGGACCAACACACCGGCTTTGTTTTAAGAATATAAATGAGAGTTCATATTAATTTCCCTATTGTAAGCGTGTATAAAGTATCAGCTATTGCACAAGTCCTGTCTTTGCAGAAAACAAGGTTGACGGCATGACATAATAAAGATTACTATGAAGGTTCTTAGGGTACCAGAGAACGATAAAGAACTAGTGAAGCTGGCCGCACACAGCCTAATGTGAATAATCTGATCACCAAGCAAAATGAATTCCACACCTCCACCCAGGGGTGATAACAATGGGGGTTCAGGGGAAGCGGTGGTTGCAGGGCCCAACAGTGCAGGGGGCCTGGCATTGACTCAGAGGCCCCCGCTCCCCTGTGAGGCCTGCTCTTTGCACTGAAAAGGGCAGAGGCCTCTTCTAAGTGGCGCATGTTTGGAAAATGCCATCTGCTCTGCTCTACGGTGGTGTTTATCCAGTCATACAGTTCATCTGTCCACTCTGACCTCCCGTCCACTTCAGGTTCAGCCAGTGACCACACACCTGCTAATAGAGATCATGAGTTGACAACATTTTTGAGATTACTTACAATCTACATATGGTGGCATAGGCAAACCGAGGGGGGGGGGGGTCTCTAGTGCCTGGAAACCCCCCTCCAAGCCTGGCGCACTGTATAATTGAGGTGGCTGGATCCTGCTCCAGCTTCTTCACCCAGCTCTACTTGAAAAGGGAGAGCTGTGTGTACCTAATAGTAGTGCATGCAGCATTGCCCATGTATATGGGGATAGGAAGAGTTGGAGAGCAGCCAAGCACTGTCTAAAATTATAGCCACGCCCACTGGCGGCGTGGTGTGGAAACCCCCCATATACAAATCCTTCGTTTGCCCCTGGGTGGACACATCATAGCTGGCCAAATCAGTAAACAAAATGACCATCCTTACTGAGCAAACCTGCACTGGGGTGGCTAGCGTTAAAAATACAAAAACAACCTAAACAATATCAGTATTTACAGTTCAAAATCTAATATCTGTGCCATTTAAATTATGATTAATGCTACAATCTTGCAAGTTATACACTGCGTTTTTTTCTTGGAATGTGCATGGGTTGCACTCGAGACTAGGTGGCTCTATCAACTTCCAGGTACTGTAATTATTATTATAATAATAATTATTAAAAATGTTTTCTCTTTTGACAAATTTATCAGCAATATAAAATTATGGTTATGCCATTGTCAGCACATGTTCCTTTCAACAGTAGCGGTTCTGACAATAAATGTGCCTCTCGTATATAATAATAATAATCATACCTTCTTACCACTGGTCCACATGAAATACTCTGTAATGATGAGTCTAGTTATCAATTGTGGCTAGTGAGCGGCAGTATTTATTTAATTTTCAAGCTCGTTGATGAGTCCTAGCGACCGCCCCCTCCCAAACTAACTAAAATCTCCTTCACCGGCAGCCTTATGTTGCCGGTGAATGGAGGATCTGACCTCTGTGTGGCTATTGCGCATTGCAATGTCATCGAGTGATGGATGAGGAATAGCTTCTTCGTTGGCGATGGAGTTCATTAAAAAGGTAAGCTAACGAGATGGAGTTTATTTTTAAAGGTTGACGGTGAAAGGCAAAGTATTCACCGCTTGTTAAAGTGGGTCACATCACCAAAGAAGTCTATTGGGACTGCAGTGGCCAAAATTAAACAGGATAAACCAGAGATTTCGCCTGCTTTAATCCCTTGATAAATTAAAAGAAGAGTATTGATGGTCATTCCCTGGAGAACCCAGCTGTTTCCTCCAGATTTTTGGCTCATCGTTTCTTAGTAAATAGACTTCTAAAGCTTTTTCTTAATTACAGATAATTAAAAAGAAACAGTCAATACTTGATTGCACATTTTGCTAAGACATTGGTAATTAAACCCTAACACATTCAGATATTTGTAGAGTTCACATTATTTAATTGATTGGAGTCCATCAGTATCTGTGTGTTAAAAAATAAATAACCCTGCCTGACCTAATCATGAAGAGATCAGATGAAATGCAGAACCAATCCCAGCAAAATATTAAAAAGAACCAATAAAGGGATAAATATGAGGCAATTAAAAATGTTTTACTCTCCCCTAGGATCACTGTCAAGTCCACCATACTGAAATAAAGAGTATTGCACAATTGTCAATTTGTTTAGAACATGCTATTCTTCAAAAGGTAGCATCAAGAGGCCAACGGCAACCCTAGTGGCCGTGGGACACTAACGTTATTATCGTTTATTTAACGGAGCAGCAGATTCCGCATTGTCGAAAGTACACAAACTGTACATAATACAAATAAATATTGACACAAGAGAAGAAGCAATAGCAGAATATACAACTTAGAACAGTGTTTCCCAACTCCAGTCCTCAGAGACCGCTAACAGTGCATGTTTTCCATATCTCTTTGCTGGAGTACAGGTGTAATCATTACTAACTGACACATTTTGAAAGATCCACAGGTGGTGTAATTATTTCACTTGTGACCTGGAAAATCTGCTCTGTTAGGGGTCCCTGAGGACTGGAGTTGGGAAACATTGACTTAGAACATAAAGAAACCTTTACAAGGGAAGAAGGAAATGAGGACAGAAGATGGGAGGTAGAGAGGACCCTACAGGACATAGACAATGAGGATGGTGGGAAACGATTGGAATGAAAGGTGGAGCGCATGGATGAGGGAGCTGTCTTAGGATCTGGCAGGGTAGTTAAGCATGAAGAGGTGAGTTTTAAGGGACCGATCGCTTGAAATTGGATTTTGAGGCAAATCTGATCAGGATGGGCACGGAGTTCCAAAGGTGAAAAGCAACACTGGCGAAGTCCTCTAGACATAAGTGTGAGGTGCTGAGAGGAGAGGTGAAGGTCATCAAATGAACATAGCTGGTGTGTAGGGGAAGGTCATAGATGTGTGCGTGGGGGGCATTAAAGATGGCTTTATAGGTGAGGGTAAGCAGCATGAATTGTATTCTGGATTGAATGGTAGGCCAATGGAAGGCTTTGCAGAGAGGCATATTGGAGAGAGAAATAATTAGATATGACACTGCATTTTCTTGCATATTATTACAACCCACAAAATGGCTGCCTCTGTGCCTCTCTCACTGACTAGGAGTAAATTGTAGTCTATGATATATCACGATAAATATTACCATGTTTTACCAATTTCCTACTTCATCACGGGCATGTATGCCTTCTCTGCATGGCATTGCCTCACAACGGGACGCGATCCCTGGCTCTTCGTTTGCCGGCTTGCGGCTGCCTTTGCCAGGATACGGGATGTACTTTCCCCAATCCTGTCGGTAGACAGTGACGTCACTCATCTAGCTCTTTGTGTGGATCAGCAAGAGTCCAATCAAGCCCATCTCCTGCACTGTCTGCAAGGCTTGGTTACCCGCCTTGATTCTATTCCGGGTTCCCCAGCTCCACCTGCTCCTTCCTCAGATGCTTCCGTTCCAGTTGCTGGGGTTCTCTCCACTGAGAATTTGTGCATTCCCTGTCCAGACAAATTCGATGCGGACCCTTTGAAATGCTGCGGGTTTCTAAACCAGTGTGCTATCCAATTAGAATTGTCTCCAGGGAATTCTTCTTCTGAAAGAGCTAAGGTGGCATACATGATTTCTCTGTTGACCCCGCAAGCTTTGGCCTGGTCAAGTTATCATCCCCAAACATAGAGAGTAAACGACACTGATCATTTTATGGGACACGATCCATGGGTTGTCCTTTGCTGGCCTACGTCTGCCTCTGTATGCTTGCCAGGCAATGGGACGTACTTTCCCCGACCCTGTCAGTGGTCAGTGACATCACTGACCACCCAAAATTAATTGCCTATTTAAGGCAGACTCTCGCATTCTATTGCTGCCAGAGTATTGGGTCTATACGGTTCCACTCCAGCGTTTGTTTCTCTAATTGACATGCATTTTGACCTCTGCTGCTTGACTACCTTTTTTGGATTCTGACTTGGCTCTACTGATTACTGGGTCCGACTATCCTTACTTGCATCCGATTTGGCTACATTTATTTTCTGGCTCTGACCTCTGCTGTTCCTGACTACCTTGTTGGTTCCTACTTTGGCTTCAGTTTTACCATATGTTATTGACCTTGGATTGTTTGACCATTTTATTCACCTTCAGCCTCACAAGTGGCTGACATTGAGGGCAGTGACCTGCCAAGCCCAAACCTCCTTGCACCGGTGGGGTGTTAGATGCCGCCGTGCCTCTTTGTTCAGTTGCGCCAACTACTGGTAAGCAGTCACCATCAAATTCTAGAGTGATTGTGACACAACTCAATATTAATGAGCCCTTATCCTATCAATTCACTAGGAACTGATGACATTGTTGCCTTAGGGTTTGTACACATGGACTAGGAAAACAATGCTGGTTAAAAGCATACACAAAGCATGGTAATTTTTACCTACTTTAACAGTCTAAATTCCCTAACATACACACACAGAGACAGAGAGGCTAAGGTCAACTTGATAGCAGACAATTGACCTACTAGTATGTTTGTAGAGTGTGGGAGGAAATTGGAGCACCCAGAGGTAACCCACGCAAACACAGGGAGAACATACAAACTCCACACAGATAAGACCATGGTCGGGAATTGAACTCATGACCCAGTGCTATGAGGCAGAAATGCTAACCACTAAGCCACTGTGCTGCCCCCAAAATGTTAACAAACCCTTAATAATTAGGCTCTTTAATTCAAATACAACACTTCATTATGGCCAGATAAAACTACCCCCTAGCACAAGCATATATAGAATTTAAAATATATGAAATTGTTTGATTTATTTGAACAATTATATGAATTGTTGTCAAACAGCTATAATCACATAGAAACATCAGCCCCATCTGACTACTATTTAGCATTCTAGTGACTGTAGAGACCACAGAGAGCATCCTTGTAACCACCACACAATACGGAGAACATCCTTGTGTCTGCCATAAAATACAGTGAACATCCTTGTGATCGCCACACAATACAGAGAGCATCCTTGTGACCGCAACATAATGCATAGATAATGCATAATGCATAGAACATATTGTGATCGCCACACAACAAAGAGAATATCCTCGTGACTGTCACACAATACAGAGGGCACCCTCGTGACTGCCATAGAATACAGATTTCATGCTCCCCACAGACATTTTATTTCAAACAGACATGTCCACTTCACAGGGCCAATTGGAGGCTCACTCCTAGTCACATGGGGGTGTGGTTCGTCTCTGATTGGCTGATTTAGAGGGCAGGTTGGATGCTCACTCCTGGTCCCGTGGGGGAGTATGCATTGTTCTATTGACTTTAAGAATAACGAGCTATACTGGTAGGAGAAGCGCATTAATAAAGGGCCTCTAGGCTGATATGGTGGGCTTTTGTATAGCAAAAATGTCAAAGATGCATGGCAGGTATGTTCTTTGTTAGGACTGAAAAATAAAAACCCCACTAGAAAATAGAATACATAAATAATGCCAAAAATGTATAACTGTCCTCTGTCATATTCCATATATATGGATTGCTTAGTCTTAATAGCACATTTATGAAAGAGGTGCCAAATTGGAAATTAAAATAAAATCACAAAATTACAGTTAAGATCAATTAATAACTCAGGTTCAAGCTGAGGTCATGGGCTGTCACTTACATGATAGGCCTTGCTCAGCAAACTGCAATATTGCTGATGCAGTGCGACATAGAAGAAGGATCTCACTATCTTCATATTGATTAAGAAATTGAAGTGAAGAAGAGACTCGAGAGCCAACTTAGCCAAATACCAAGACTCTTCTTAACACATTTATAAGAATAATATAACACCACTTCTCTGGACGTTTCAGATGACGCCTCTAATATGTTGCAGCAGTTATATATGAATAAAAAGCCATTTATTGATATATAAGATTACAGTATGCCATAGGGAAGATGAACACTTGTCTGTCTTAATTACTGAAGTCACATACTGCACGTATTCATAAAGGAAGAGAACCCACAATATAGTAATGGAAGAGCTGCGGTTTTGCACAGTGGATAATTGCTGAGTTTATCTCCAACTGCTCCTGAAAATTACTATTCTAAATATTAAGCTTTTTTTCAGGTGATATTGAAGTATAAAAAAGAGACAACCTTGCCACAAACCACCGTTTAACAGCAGTGAATATGCTTTGTGTGCCCGGTAATTGTCAGAGGCCAATGATTTCAATAGAAATTACTTTTGCAGTAGTGTTTTACCTGCTGGGCTAAACCTCTGTCGGACGTGATTAACAATGAATTGCTAGAGTTAAAAATTGTTGATGTGACATCCTCCTATCAGCATTTTTTGGATGTCTATGGGAATACACTGGAATTGTTTTTCCACTGCAATTTTTACTAACATTATAGCTACAGAAAAGTTTCTGCTAGTCGTGTACTGTATGTTGCTATTTCTTAGATGTACAAATCTTTATTAGTCATGGAGAATGCTGTTTGTCTCAGTTGTGTTAGCGGTAACTTGCTTACAGTTCTCTAATACATGTCATGCTGACCTCTATCTTTTATGTTAGATAAGATGCTTTTTTTGCACAATAAAAAGCAACAATCTAAACTTATTAGTGTCCTCTACTTGCATCTGCCAATAGGAGTTGGGTACTGTGAAGATACCGGATGTTGCGGCCTAATTCTACCCACCTTACGCTGGCTGGCTACCCACGGGTGCCTTCCTACGCCAGGGAAGTCTACTCAGTATCTTCTAGGATAAATATTAGTCACTCAGGCAAATGCAGTTAGAAACTAAAGCAATACATTTATTGTAATAAAAAAAAATCACTAGATTATTATATACACACAGTAAATAAATGCCAGGCAGGTTTAGCACATCATCTGTCCCTCACCCCACTAGCTTAAGGAGTTACAGTCACTTGGCTATCCGGACTTGATGACCCATGGATCTGCTCATGTATTTCACTGGTAGAGAACGGCAACTCTAAAACCAGCCACCCTGCAGCTTCCAGTCCCAGAATGAATATCTCCTTTCCCCCTGGAGTGGCTCCTTATATCTAAGGTCTAATTTCCACAGTGTTTTCCCCTCCCTGGGCAAGCCACTGGGTTTATCCTTCTTAACCATTGGTGGGTGCTGTATCACAGGGTTGGAGACAGAATGGAGATGAGCTGTACTTCCATAGAAGGTCCCCTGCTGGGCTCTAGACAAATTGTCTGAACTAGTCATGTTGAGAACGATGGATACTAATTGGCCTTCCCCCCTCAACTGTATCCTGCAATCTGATCCTTACCCATAACCCACCTGGCTTCACTTTAAGGACAATGACTAACAGCTTCCATGCAATATCAACAAGATACAATAAACAATATACATATTTACAATGAGCTACAATGTCCCCTTATCCACATGTAATTAGACACTGCAGTGGTATTCTGTTGAGCTGGGGAACAAAAGCAAGGGCTATAAAAAGTACATGCTATAATCCACATTTTGTGAAAAACGAGGGACAGGCTGGTTAGGGTGATATTAACGCCTCGTTTCACCACAGCCTGGGATACCGACTATACCTACTAAAAAAACTTGACCAGTGAAATCACGGCATAATTAAAATGTACATGTACCCTGACATCGATGGAGGACATTACCGAAAGACCTGCTATGTCACTGCTGTAAAATCCGAAGATGCTGGATGCCGGCGCTTCATTATAACGTCACCGACCACAGCGATGTTTGACGCAGCATAACCCTAACTTCTAACCCTAATCCTACCCCTCAAACCTAACCCCATTATTATTATTATTATTATGTACACACAGTAAATAAATGCCAGGCAGGTTTACCACATCATCTGTCCCTCACCGCACACCGCATATTTGCAAGCAGGTACATTTGGGTCTATAATTATTTGGGACACATTCAAAAATGGACATTTGGAATTACATATTATTTGGGAGATGGTTTTTAAACACATTTGGATTAAAAGCTGCTGACAAAAGAGGAAGATTTAAGATCGGTAAGCATGGAGTTTTATTATTTTTATTAAATTTATGTGGTATGAATCAGGGTGTTTAGTGTATTTATTGGGGTTTTATTATTTTTATTAAAATGGTGTGGTTTTAAACAGGGAGTTGTGGCTTATTTAACATTTTGTTTTGTGGTACTACAAGGCTTAGTTAGGCATGGGTGTCAGGGCATGTTGGCACTTGTGGTTCTCCAAGTGCCATGCCCTGGCTGCCGTGGGTATGCTAGTACTTGTAGTTAAACAAGTATCAGCATGCCCAGACTGTTTAGGGCAGCCTGGGCTGGCTCGAACTTGTAGTTTCACAAAACAAAACGGCGTCCATTTTTTTTTTTTTCATTATTATAGCCGATATTACCCTACTATCAAAAAGAGAGGTCGGGATAGGTCACGCTTCCTACAGTTATGTGAAGCAGCCACAGAGGTGAACCTGGGGATGTATGGAGGGAATCCCTACCCTCCCAAAATGGGAACTAGATGCAAACAGGTTCTGGGTGCTGAGACTACCCTACTACCCACAGCTCATGGGGTTTAGAAGAGGCCGAGTGCTTTCAGCACCAGACTGGTTATTCCTAGAGGGTGGGCCCTTAACAGCCGGGGGTTGGTTGTAATTATGGCAGGGGGACCCCTGCCGCGTGTTCCCCTGCTATAGTGCCACCCACCCCAGGCTGGCTTGCCTAGTGCTGGTGGCATGAAAATCGGGGGGGGGGGGGACCCCACACAAATTCCCCCCCCCCCCGATTTTTATGTAACCAGCAGTAGGCTGGCAGCGCTAGGGTTAGTAGTGGTCGGACAGGGGGACCCCACGCTTTTTTTTTTGGAACATTTATCTATTTTTAAACTTTTGACAGCCGAGGGGAGCTGCGGCTACATAGACAAGGGCAGTGTAACATTGATGTGTTTACTAATCACGCAGCTAGCAAGCAGCGTGTTCTCTATGGGATTTTTAACCTAAACACAGGAGGGTTTGCTAAACATGGGAGAGTTAGCTAAACACGGGAGGGTTTGAAATTACAGCAAATCGCCAGAGATGACCAGCAATTTTGAAGATCAGAGCAAAAGTTGCAGCTTAATACATCTGGCACCTTGGGGACTAAAATTGCGGGTGATTTTAAATCGCTAAAAATATCGGACCATGATATATTTACCCCCTGGTTTCATTACAACCTCCGTCTTATCCTATCAACCAGTATGGCAAAGAGATTTTGCATGTTCACAGTCACATGACAGAGTCACTTCAGACAACATTTACACAGAGTCCTGACATCATTTTACCTCATGTGGATACCAGTGTGCCAGGAACTCATCATCTCATACAGGTAGCAGGTAGTCAGGAACTCAGGATAGCACACTGGTAGCAGAGTATCAGGAATTCATTGCATAGAGGTAGCAGACTGGTAGCAGAGTGTCATGAACTCATGATTGCATACAGGTAGCAGACTGTCAGGATATTAGGGAGCAGGGTGTTAAGAACTTGGGATTACACACTGGTAGCAGAGTAGCAGGAACTCGGTATAGCACATAAATAACAAAGTGTCAGGAACTCATGGTTGTACACTGATATCAAGATTTGAGGAACTCAGGTTAGCACATGAGTAGCGGAGTATCAAGAACTCACGGTTGCACACTGGTAGCAGGGTGTTAGGAATTTGGGATTGCACACTGGTAGCAGAGTATCAGGAACACATGCTAGCACATGAGTCGCAGAGTACCAGGAACTGGGATTGCACAAAGGCAGAGGGATGTCAGGAGCTGGGGTTTTCAGGATCAGGATACCAATAACTCAAGGCAGCATGATCAGGATTGAAACACAGGAACTGTAACTATATGTCAGCGTATGCTCACCAATGAACCGGCCATTACTGCAGAGAGACCCAGAGTTTTAAAGACCGGGCAACAGGTGCAGCTCATTAACTGCGGGGTAATGGACTGAGTAACCGCTACATTGCTAGAACAGAAGCAATATAATATACAGCAGCATCTGTGGTTGGAGTACAGTATTGAAAGTGCAAAGGCCACAGTCAGCAGGAGCAAAACTTCAAATCCTGAGAGTAGTGTGGTCAGATAAATTAAAAGCTAATGCATGATTGGTTGAGTAAGGATTACAAGTGTTCTAATTGCACTATTTTAGTAAATGAGCCCTCCTGCCAATGTATTGTACCAGCTTGCGTCACAGACCAGTTGGAAAATAGGCTCATACAGTCCCTCCTGTTTGGCTTCACAGCTATTACTACCTCACACTATAATACTTATTTAAGAACACTGTAACCAGCAACCATTTAAATACTTGTTTTTATTTGTTTAGACAGCACTGGACTGATCAAATTTAGTTTTTGATTAAGTGCTCTGGGTTACAACCCAATTTACTAATTGCATCTTGTTAAATAATGTTTGTATGTTTGTTTGTTTTTTAATATCAGGGACTCTAGACCTCAATGATCAGACAACAGCTAATTCGTTGGATATTGTAACTGTTTCCTGATTTTTATAAAGACTTACACTCTCACAAGGAGTTGGACCATCTTCAATATCAGAAGAGCTGACAAATTATTGTATTCTCTTCTTGAGGGGGTGCTTATCCAACATAATATACATATACAGCGAAAAGACCAGAGTTGTAGCTTTAGCAAATCAGAGGATTCCAGTCCACTAGTTCATGATGAAAAGCAAATGATCAAATCACCATATATTATCTCATTATTTGGTTTCAACCCTAAAGAGATTTGTATTGGCAAAATATTAAAAACAATATACAAAGATGTGATTAAAGTAAGAAAATATATGTGTATTAAAACCACAGAGCCCTTTCATAGAGACCGGATTAGTCTTAATTAATATTGCATAAGAATGAATAAATACACAATCTATTACTATTGATATTTGTCTCTCATTAAATTATCTTGCGATGCACACAAATCATGTATGTTGACACATTTTCTGTTCTTTACAGCAGTAAGGGAAACAATATATTATTTTAACTATATAACAATTTATGATTAATAGTGAACGGGATCATATACAGACATTATCTATAGTGTCTATCATAAGCAGCACAGTGGCCAGCACTTCTATCTAAAATACAATAAATAATGATCCATCTGTACCTATGAATACTATGGTTATTGATATCTAGTAGCTGCCATATGCATTGAGGTCTAATAAATTCATAGGTATAAACAGGAGCTTATATTTCATCCAGTAATAACCCCGGATGTTTCGGGATCATGTGACTTATAATGTCTCAAAGTTGTCAGATATATCCTGCATATATACTTTGATGTCTAATAAAGAGGCTATGGGGTATATTTACTAAACTGCCAGTGTAAAAAAGTGGAGATGTTGCCTATAGCAACCATTCAGATTCTATTTAGCACATTCTACAAAATGACAGCTAAAAACTGATTGGTTGCTATAGGCAACATCTCCACTTTTTTCAAACTTGCAGTTTAGTAAATATACCTCTATATGTCTCTCATCATATAAATAAAATACTTAATATGGTGCTTGATACACTGTGTTGTTGAGTACATGTAGATCTCCAAATTATTATTATGTATCGCCCTAATCATAGATAAGGTGTGTAGATTACGTGCTTCACACACACACATATATATATATATATATATATATATATATATATATATATATATATATATATATATATATATATATATGATCCCATAAGATCATCTGCCTTGCTGTCATTGTCACAGATGGGTTAACTCAAACTGCCTCTAGGTCTTAGGGAGATCTGAAATCTCAACCATAGAGTCCTCTATTAGATGTTAGTGAGCTTATCCGTTATCGATATTATCAGCGCTGCTTGCCCATCTGCTATATAAGCTAGTGCGGAGCTGCATGTCAACAATAGCAGATCTGCCGTGTTAGTAATATACGCGCATGTATTGGGCATTATCTGGCGCTAAACAATTTAATTCACAGCTTTCACACACAAATGATATTGAGTGGCAATATCCTCATATTAACTACATATGATATATGAAGATAGACAAACTGTGCCGCTGTGTACAGCCAGAAGGCCGTCACCAGTCCCTACTTCCGGGTTTGAGACGTCAAATTGACGTCAGAACACCCAACGTATGTTTCGCCATCTGTTTTTTCAAGGAGCAGCTTGAAAAAAAATAAAAATGACCCGTCCACACAGTAGTGATCCTCGCCGCTATTTGTTCAAACCAAGAACCCTTTGGGACTCCCCTTTGTCGCCATCCAATCACAAGCGATTTCCCACACTGACTTTGTGATTGGCTGCCCGTGAGGGAGTCCCAGGAATCCCTACTTAGAGCAGACTAGTTGTTTGTTGCGCTATCATTGTCACCAATGAATGGATATATTAAAAAAAAAAAGTGCCTAGCGGGATTGCTTGGCTCTTTCTATATACAGAAGTGGAAGCTGCTCAAATCAATTTATAGGCCATAACAGGTGCTTGAAAGGGTGGGGTTATCCTGCAAGGAACATACACACAACATTTTTTCCCCAGCACACTGCTATAGCCAGCAACAGATCTGCCATTTCTACTGTAGATAAAAATGCAAAAGTCTTTGTTGCACACATTTGCAAATGTATGTTTAAGCCATCCGCCACGCCAAGGCGCTTTTGCTAATAGGATGGTCCTACTCTAAACAATGAGAGTCCCATATATTTGGGCCATACATATGTGTTTTTAAATTGAGAGCCAACTTACCAAAGAGGTACCCCAGAAGCCTCCAAACAGCAATTCAGTGCCAGTACCCCCTCTCAGCTACTGACACCAACATGCCTCTCAGACAAATACAGAAGTGGAAGCTGCTCAAATCAATTTATAGGCCATAACAGCAAAAGGACATCAGAGCATAGGGCAGAATGTTAAATTAAATTAAAAAAAAAGAAATTAAAATTAAATGTATATGTGTCTCTTTGTATATTAGTGTGGGATTCACTCACATAGTTCAATGACATCATCACTTCTCAAGTAGCCAATCAGAAAGAGGCTAACTGGAACTCCAGCAGAAGCTAAACCACCAGCATATTGTGGTAAATATAAATTAACCAATACATTTTCTGATACTATGATTTGTGCTGACTGCCCGTTAACTTAATCATTTACTTTGACATACTTTCACTTTATATTTTATCGTAAACGTCCATCAAACACCAAGTTGAAGGAATACCCCTCAACTGTTATTCATTATTTGCCTGCAAACAGCTTTCCATTCCAGGAACTTATATGAATTTTAAAAAACATGAAATACACATTGGATAACATTAAGGGGAAAGAGACTTTAGAAGCAGCTGTATGCTAGGAAATAGCTCAGCAGTGTCTAATCTTCTCTCTTATGCCTACGAGATTAAAGATCTGCTTGGAGTTGTGATTAAGAATGTAAAGTTAAAAGATAAATACATTCTAGTAAAATCAAAGAGGTTTAAATCCAATCTCGGAATTTCATCAATGTAGTAAATTTCTAAGCTGTCATTACAACACTGGATTATTACAAGGTTTTTCTGTCAACGGATGAATTGTTCCTCTGAAATTTCCTGGAACTTATTGTGTAGATATATCCTAACGCTAAAGAAAAGTGCAAACTGCCAACTTTGCGCATATTCACAGACCTCCCACAACCACACCCATCAGCCAATCAAAACACACAGCCCACCTACAGATACGACCCTATCACCACTACAGCTCAGACCTTCCTGATTTTCCTGACAGATAAGACTTTATTATTCCCAAACTGCTTCATTCTTCCCATACCCAACTTTCTATTCCCAAACTGCTGGTCTCCTTATCTCCCACAACTACTCTTCCATGCAGGATTTTTATCATTATTTTAGGCCATGTATTGGACCTACCCGCAAGTGACATGAGTAGACCCAATCCCCATGCTAAATTAGTATTAACAACTCATTTACAGGAGAACCAGAGCAGTCAGGCTGCTATTTCCACAATAGTTTGTATATTAAGCTTTCTCGCAGGCAGTGTGAGCAAAAGTCTCAATTATAAAACTGTTCTCTCCATGTCTTAAATGCCTTAGGTATGATGTAAATTAGCTGTCAGTGTGGTCAGACGTTCCCGTAGCGCTAGGCTCATGTGATCTTTCAGAGCCAATGTATTGAAAGCTGGATATTTTTCAGTAGCGCAGTGAGCAATCTCCTGCTAGTACATAAGGATTGCATTCATACAGTCCTATTCATAGAGTGCAAATGATCAGCCAATTAAAGTACTGAATAGGACTAGGCCGACTAAGTCTTCCTGCGCTTTGAGCTGCGGAAGTTGTCTTGACAGGTACAGCATGGACTGACCACTAGCATCAGGTAAATGGTGCAAGTGGTTGTGGTGGAAAGATTTATTAACCCTTTTAATTAAAGCCTGTGGAAAGATACAAGTCCACTGTAAGTCCCCCACTACTGCTTTTATTAAAGGCTGGGTACACACTGCAGAAATTTTTGACCCATGTTTTATCTATAGCGGTTTTACCAACAACTTAAAAAATAAAGTCCCGATCAGCATGACAATTGAAGCGTACATACTAAACACGTTTTACACGATTTACCTTCAGATCTGTGCTCTTCATCTGTCATAACCATCTGAAAAGATTGTGACTCTGTAAACTCTATGGAGATCCTAATCCTGAGTGCATACACACTGCAGGATTGGAACATCATTGTTTGAAAGATGACAGTTTGAGAATCAAATGAAACGATATGATGAGCTTAGGAACGATAATCGTTCATCATTGGAGTGTACACACTACTGTGATATCGGCCCAATCAGTCGTTTATCGTCTGATTGGTCCTATAATCTGCTGAGAACACTGTAGGGTGTACCCAACCTAAGTATCTCAAGGGAGGAATTGGAACAAAACAATGTTCTACAGTAAGATAAAAGTCTACACATCTTAACTGCAGAGTAAGATAAAACTGGAGGTTTTTTTTACATGTCTTTAGATGAAGGGCATTGGCCTTTCTTCCATTAACCTTTAATGTAGAAAGTATTTAATCTTGATTTAATTAATTTTTTTCTCCAAATGATCAAATCTGAGCATTGTTTAGCAAGCAAAGTGCATATAAGGTCAATACATGTAAATATAATTTTGCAATCAATAACTAGCTAAAGAATTGTACTAATAATGTAACTTTACATTGAAAAAAATCAGCTTTTTCTTACTTTATTACAGACCATTACTGATTATCAGACATTAATTCTAACAGTTCATTAACAGGATTGACTGAGAAAAATGCTGATTACATCTGGACCAAAATCTGGAACTGGCCTTAACATCATTATTCTGTTCAATAAATTATTAATGTCGCTGTTTCCAGAGTTCATATAATGCCATTACACTCTTTTTTACACTATTTTTGAAATAACTGCAAATAATTAAAGTAATAGTTTATGTCTAAGGCAATTATTTTCTCAGCCGTTTATGATTTGTTGTAACTCTGCGAAGTTGAACAATGGTTAGCATATTAATTTAGAGTTCACTGGTCGCCTACAAGCTATTTTGTGGGATGGACCAATATTCCCGAGAATGAATTAGCCAATCAATTAACTCAGAACCAAAGACATCTCAGAGACACAAAATGCTGTACTTAGTGAATAAATCTGCTGTATGAATATTGGTTCAATTGCCTCCATTGTGTGTATATGACAGGTACACTGTAATTTCTGTAATGTAACTTATCTATAATACTGACTTAATCACTTCTAATGCTAGCCTTTGTACTGCTTTAATTTATTTTAATCAGTCAGCGTTTATCGTGCGCATGGAAGAAAAATAAGAGACTAAGATGAGCGTCACACCCAGCATTGTGGTATTTTAAAACACAAGCTAATAAAATAAACAATATATTTTGAGATCTCTTCATGTTGAGGTAAAAAATTATGAGCCTGAGTCATTAAGGAGAATAAGGCAAAAAAAAAGGAGTAAATTTGATCAGGGACAAACCATGTTACAATGCAAGGGGAGCAAATTACTTTATTGTTTTGCACATAAAGAAAATACTGGCTTTTATTGTCATGTAGTACACAAATACCTGATAACTTTATTTTTACACTAAAATTTAAAATTGATCTAGGACATGTCCTACCCCAACTATAAATCTGCCCACACATTTTAATTTTACCTCCCCCTCCAATGCAACATGGTTTTGCCCAGATGCAAAGTTACTCCATTTTTTTGCTTTGCTCTCCTTAATGACTCAGGCCCTATGTTTTTTGGACATGTCTGAGATTAAGTATTCAAAAGATGTTACTTGGGGTATATGCAGGTGAGTAGTAGCCTACCGGTTTTCCTGATAGTTGGTTTTGGCCTGGCCCACTGGGATAACTAAGGAAATTCCCAAAGAACCCCACTAGCTGCAGACCCCACCCCCTGCCCTATGCAAACACAGGTATATTAAAGTAGGATATAGACGGTTGGGGGAGGGGTGTAGTTAAGCACTAGTCATGCTCTCCATGAGTCTGTCACACTTTTTTTGAGGGGTTCCATAATTACCCTGGCGGGCCCATCATACCCCAGTCCAAAATTGTTGACAATTATGACAATTTGTCCCCTAGAGGAACTTTTACATTAAATTCAATGGAGCGTACGTAATAAAAAGATGTTAAGCTCATAAAAGAGACAGGGCCGTCTTTCTGACAGGGCACGATGGGCAGGTGCCCGGGGGCCCAGCGGTCAAGGGGGCCCGAGGCAGGACTCCTGTAAAAAAACAAACAAAAAAAACATTGTCGGGCGTGATGACGTCATCACGCCCGACATTCACTGCGAGCACAGCACACAGGAGCGCAGCATGGAGGAGCACAGAACAGCGATGAGGAAGAGAAAGGGATCGGACTCAGAGAACAAGGCAATTGAAAGGTAAGTTAAGTGAGATTTGAAAAAAAAAGTGATATATATGTATATATGTGTGTACATATATATATATATATATATATATATATATTACACTTTTTTTTAACACACATATATATATATATATATATATATATATATATATATATATATAATGGAAACAGAAGGACAAGGTGCACAATAGTGTAGTATTTAAGCAACACAGGGATTCAATGCTGTGTATATAAATGTGCGTACCAAAATAATTAAAGTGTATAGGTACACTCAAACACAACTGTCACCATAGAGAATAGTTAATTGAACCAGGAAGAATATATACACCCAAAAAAGTGTGTATTCAAAAATTGACAATAAACGACAATAGGTGCTTGCAGCAGAAACAATTCATTTATTTTGTTTTCATGAACGTTATAATTCCCCCTCCTACCAGTTTACTTGTAACATGTAACTAAATATTTGCTAACTATCGATTAAAATGTTTTTTTCTTTATTACGTTGGGTTGGTCAGAACACCGTACCCAGGTTTTCAAAAATTCTCAGATACAAGAGACCTTTTCACAAACAAAAACAAACATGAAACCTGCAAAGTCAAATCTATTAGTTCATAGGACCAAAGTGCAAATCCGTAGGACAGCATCAATAGAAACCCATAGGATATGTGAATGACATTTCCAGAATGTGACCTTTAAAGGGATCTCAAACAGTTTAGGAATAGGGACAGATTGCTAAATCCTGATTAGACGTTTTTTTTTTGCAGATAATAAAAATATTGTGCTTTCCTTTTCAATAAATAAATCACATTACTCATGGTATTCACTTGTGCTTTCATACTCCAAAAGTGGGTTATCCAATGAAGTTTTTGTGTAGAGATGGAGGCTTAATACAACACAGCTCATTGATAATTAGCAGACATTAGTCTCATTTTAAGAACCTCATAATATACTCATTAGTTTGTCCCTTAGGTTTGCTTATCATTCATGCACTACTGTGTATAATGTCATTAACCTCCTATCAACCACCCAGATGGGGATTTAATTCAGCTTGGATTGGGAATTAAAATATTTACTTCATTAAAGAGCTGTTTATAAACTAGAAGACGGATCATCACTTGCAAATAGAGTCTTGTTACATTGTTACAGGCCAACGGTAGCTTTTAAAAACAATTATTTTGCCATTCTAATTTTGATGATTTATATAATCTAATAATAATTATTTAAAATATGCATTTGTTATACTGTGTCCTGTTTTATTTTCTAGCACTAATAGTCATTCGATATATTCCCTTTGGTGTAAGTTACACCTTCATAAGTGAATTCTCAGATGAACGATAGCAGAGATACAATTTTCTGCTAATTCTACTCTCTATCTCTCTAGAATGTTTTTATCCACACGCGGGTTGAAGCAGATATTTCTGTCAGGGTTCTCTTTAGAAGGCTTTTTACCAGAAATGGAGGTTAATTTGGAAGAATGTAAAGAAGATTTCATTATGTTTCAATTTAGCAGCAAATTAGCTTCATTTGCATAATAGATGGATCTTTCAAATTGCTTCGCCTAATGGAGTACTTAGGAGATATTGGCTTTTCTTAGTTTTTAATTGCTCAAGTAAATGATATATACAGTTTGTAGTATATCTGAGACATTAGCTGCAGCCATATGTAAGAGAAGCGATTATCTAAGTGGTGTATGGAACTTTACCAAATATTCTTACTCCGTCCTCTACCACTCCCCTAAATTGAACAAATATCTGCAAAACTCTATAAACTTTA
The DNA here is from genome assembly GCF_038048845.1 of Mixophyes fleayi. NCBI lineage: Eukaryota > Metazoa > Chordata > Amphibia > Anura > Limnodynastidae > Mixophyes > Mixophyes fleayi. The sequence goes on from NC_134403.1 coordinate 354,279,612, forward strand.
CATTGCGAAATATATGCATAAATAAGCTGAGCCTTAACCAAGGGGGGGGTTAGGACATTTTTAATGCAAAAGCCAATAGCACCTAACTATACTAATAAGTAATATATACCACTAAAATGCTTGACAATTAAGTAGTATATTACATGTGTGTGGGAGTTTTTCTACATCTCCTCATCTCACCTAAGTCTGAAACCAATCAAGACTATAGTAGATGCCAGATATAGTGGTAGAGCAATCAAACCTGCTAACAGGTGAACGTGGAGGTGTTGCCTATAACAGCCAATCAGATTCTAGCTATCATTTATCTAATAGACACTATGATAGATAGAATCTGACTAGTTGCTATGGGCAACACCTCCACCGTTCCTTTTTAGAATGTTTGATAAGTCTACCCAATACAGTCAAATGACGATTTTATGTTTCCAGATCTTACGTTTTAACCATGATCTACCCCCCCCCCCCCACCACTCACTTCCCTGTAATCTTCTATGGGAGCCTTCCTTTTCCTGGTCTTACCACACATTTTCAAGTATTTCATGCTGTGAATTTCAATAGCGTGCTCTCCGACTAGACAATCATAAAATGTTTGGCACAGTGGTTAGCAATGCTGCCTCGTGGCACTAGAGTCAAAGGTCCTATTCCAACCAGGGCACTAATCTGGCTTCTGATACAATTCCCCCTTGTGTGACTGTAAGCTCCATTGGGTCAGGGCCTGTTGTGAATGATTAAACATCCTCTGTAAAGAGCTGCATAAAATATTGGCGCTTGAAATAGAGAATATTATATAAATAAAATAAAATATTGCTCGTTGCCCAATGGGCATGGAATCACAGCATTCACTTTGCAGTGCACTGAATGGAAGCAAAAGGATATCGTACAACATGTAGTACAGGGGGAAGCACAGTAAGCTGAACACGGTACAATACCCTTCCAGAGGAGTTTGAGCATTAACCTTCTGCGCAAGCAGTATGTGGTGTCAGAGCCAGATATTATAAGTGCGCGTTATAGGGTGACGGAGAACTAAATCTTTATGCTGAGTGTCTTTATTTCTTATTTTTTAGACTTTCTCCCCGTTTTGCAATATTTCAGATGATGCACCATATTCTTCTTGGTCCCCTGGAAAATGATTTTTTTTTAAAATTCTTTTTCTAGAATTCAAATGCTCCATATTTAACACCATTGCCCTCGCTCATGGGACACATGTAAATGTGGCTGTTTAGTCTATGTATAAGTCATACTTGCCAACTCTCCCGGAATGTCCGGGAGACTCCCGCATTTTGTGTGAGTCTCACGGACTCCCAGGAGAGTGTGGCAATCTCCCGGATCTGCCCACTTCCTAGCGAAGTGGGCAGAATTAGGTCCAAAATGCCACGATTCACCGGGAATCGCGGCGTTTGGCCCTGTCGCCTGCTGTAAAATGACACGTTTACGTCATTACATCACAGAGGCGGGTCCAATATGACACAAATTTTGGAGCCCCGCCCCCATCACGCCCCCCCCCCCCCCCCCTCCCCCGGCAGACTCCCGGAAGTCAACTTTAGAAAGTTGGCAAGTATGGTATAAGTATAGCCAAATTTAATAATATTCCATCTGTCCAGTGGGAGGTCAGTGTATATCCAACTTAATTCTCTTATTCTCCATCAGTTATCACCTTCTCTACCTGTATAGTTTGGTTTTATATAATAAAAAAAGCTGTTGCCCAGTCCAGCACATGTTTCCTCTTCCAGGTCATAGGTCAGCTGAAGGAAACACATGTATAAACTCTTACACAACATGAAACTGGACAGTATTAATAATAATAACAATAATAATAATAATTAAAAATATGTGTTCCAGGAACAATGTTTAGTCCGCTTTGGATGGTGTCTGACTCTCCAGTTGCCTGCACTGTGTTGGGTAATTGCGGTTCACTGTTGCATTGTGCTGATCATTATTTGGTTTGTCTGCAATGTTTATAATGTATAACGAAGCAGCCCATTTAATAAGATTACCTGTAAAGATCATTCATGACCCAGTTTGCCAAAAACCATTGCTGCAAATAAACAATAAATAAGACAAACGTAAACATAACATTTTGGAAAATGTAGGTCAAAAGTGGCAACATCAACAAAAAGCCAGCTTCTACCTTTCTGACACATAAAGCCTGAGATTAGTTTGATCCTATCTTGTGATTAAAATAAGCTGAATGGATTTGAATGCTTTCCCTCCCACTTATCACTGGTGAATTGCCTATGTAATAAAATAGCATTTTTTACCCAGAGATATTACATTCTTTTTTTTTTGCCATTTCATTCCTTTTACAGTAGCAGGAAATTGTAAATGTGATGTTTTGTTGTAAGATAATGAAGTTCTGTTTTAAAAGGCAGAGGGATGATTAGTACTTGCGGAGAATGACAGGAGATGCAAAGGCACATACATGATTCACTACTGCTTTGTGTGCTTTTATATATATATATATATATATATATATATATATATGAGAGAGAGAGAAGAGAGATATAGATGATTTTTAACATTATATAGTATAATATAAAACATAAAGTTATGTAAGGCTATCTGCTCTGTGTCTCTCTCTTCCCCTCTATCCCTCGACCTCTCCCCCATGTCTCCTGTTATCTCACCTTTCCTTAATATCTCCCAAGTTCTTATATATCTTTAATGTCTCCCCTGTGTTTTTTCATCTCTTCCTTATATCTTTGGTTGGCTTAGTCTTTCTCAACAAATGTCCATTTCTCTCCCTCTGGTTGGTTAACTCTCTCTCTGATGGCCCATTCTCTCCCTCTGGTTGGCTGATCCTCTCTGACTGTCCATTTCTCTCCTTCTGGTTGGCTGACTCTCTTTGACTGTCCATTTCTCTCCCTCTGGTTGTTTAACTCTCTTTCTAATTGAGTACTTAGGAGATATTGGCTTTTCTTAGTTTTTAATTGCTCAAGTAAATGATATATACAGTTTGTAGTATATCTGAGACATTAGCTGCAGCCATATGTAAGAGAAGCGATTATCTAAGTGGTGTATGGAACTTTACCAAATATTCTTACTCCGTCCTCTACCACTCCCCTAAATTGAACAAATATCTGCAAAACTCTATAAACTTTACATTGCGAAATATATGCATAAATAAGCTGAGCCTTAACCAAGGGGGGGGTTAGGACATTTTTAATGCAAAAGCCAATAGCACCTAACTATACTAATAAGTAATATATACCACTAAAATGCTTGACAATTAAGTAGTATATTACATGTGTGTGGGAGTTTTTCTACATCTCCTCATCTCACCTAAGTCTGAAACCAATCAAGACTATAGTAGATGCCAGATATAGTGGTAGAGCAATCAAACCTGCTAACAGGTGAACGTGGAGGTGTTGCCTATAACAGCCAATCAGATTCTAGCTATCATTTATCTAATAGACACTATGATAGATAGAATCTGACTAGTTGCTATGGGCAACACCTCCACCGTTCCTTTTTAGAATGTTTGATAAGTCTACCCAATACAGTCAAATGACGATTTTATGTTTCCAGATCTTACGTTTTAACCATGATCTACCCCCCCCCCCCCCCACCACTCACTTCCCTGTAATCTTCTATGGGAGCCTTCCTTTTCCTGGTCTTACCACACATTTTCAAGTATTTCATGCTGTGAATTTCAATAGCGTGCTCTCCGACTAGACAATCATAAAATGTTTGGCACAGTGGTTAGCAATGCTGCCTCGTGGCACTAGAGTCAAAGGTCCTATTCCAACCAGGGCACTAATCTGGCTTCTGATACAATTCCCCCTTGTGTGACTGTAAGCTCCATTGGGTCAGGGCCTGTTGTGAATGATTAAACATCCTCTGTAAAGAGCTGCATAAAATATTGGCGCTTGAAATAGAGAATATTATATAAATAAAATAAAATATTGCTCGTTGCCCAATGGGCATGGAATCACAGCATTCACTTTGCAGTGCACTGAATGGAAGCAAAAGGATATCGTACAACATGTAGTACAGGGGGAAGCACAGTAAGCTGAACACGGTACAATACCCTTCCAGAGGAGTTTGAGCATTAACCTTCTGCGCAAGCAGTATGTGGTGTCAGAGCCAGATATTATAAGTGCGCGTTATAGGGTGACGGAGAACTAAATCTTTATGCTGAGTGTCTTTATTTCTTATTTTTTAGACTTTCTCCCCGTTTTGCAATATTTCAGATGATGCACCATATTCTTCTTGGTCCCCTGGAAAATGATTTTTTTTTAAAATTCTTTTTCTAGAATTCAAATGCTCCATATTTAACACCATTGCCCTCGCTCATGGGACACATGTAAATGTGGCTGTTTAGTCTATGTATAAGTCATACTTGCCAACTCTCCCGGAATGTCCGGGAGACTCCCGCATTTTGTGTGAGTCTCACGGACTCCCAGGAGAGTGTGGCAATCTCCCGGATCTGCCCACTTCCTAGCGAAGTGGGCAGAATTAGGTCCAAAATGCCACGATTCACCGGGAATCGCGGCGTTTGGCCCTGTCGCCTGCTGTAAAATGACACGTTTACGTCATTACATCACAGAGGCGGGTCCAATATGACACAAATTTTGGAGCCCCGCCCCCATCACGCCCCCCCCCCCCCCTCCCCCGGCAGACTCCCGGAAGTCAACTTTAGAAAGTTGGCAAGTATGGTATAAGTATAGCCAAATTTAATAATATTCCATCTGTCCAGTGGGAGGTCAGTGTATATCCAACTTAATTCTCTTATTCTCCATCAGTTATCACCTTCTCTACCTGTATAGTTTGGTTTTATATAATAAAAAAAGCTGTTGCCCAGTCCAGCACATGTTTCCTCTTCCAGGTCATAGGTCAGCTGAAGGAAACACATGTATAAACTCTTACACAACATGAAACTGGACAGTATTAATAATAATAACAATAATAATAATAATTAAAAATATGTGTTCCAGGAACAATGTTTAGTCCGCTTTGGATGGTGTCTGACTCTCCAGTTGCCTGCACTGTGTTGGGTAATTGCGGTTCACTGTTGCATTGTGCTGATCATTATTTGGTTTGTCTGCAATGTTTATAATGTATAACGAAGCAGCCCATTTAATAAGATTACCTGTAAAGATCATTCATGACCCAGTTTGCCAAAAACCATTGCTGCAAATAAACAATAAATAAGACAAACGTAAACATAACATTTTGGAAAATGTAGGTCAAAAGTGGCAACATCAACAAAAAGCCAGCTTCTACCTTTCTGACACATAAAGCCTGAGATTAGTTTGATCCTATCTTGTGATTAAAATAAGCTGAATGGATTTGAATGCTTTCCCTCCCACTTATCACTGGTGAATTGCCTATGTAATAAAATAGCATTTTTTACCCAGAGATATTACATTCTTTTTTTTTTGCCATTTCATTCCTTTTACAGTAGCAGGAAATTGTAAATGTGATGTTTTGTTGTAAGATAATGAAGTTCTGTTTTAAAAGGCAGAGGGATGATTAGTACTTGCGGAGAATGACAGGAGATGCAAAGGCACATACATGATTCACTACTGCTTTGTGTGCTTTTATATATATATATATATATATATATATATGAGAGAGAGAGAAGAGAGATATAGATGATTTTTAACATTATATAGTATAATATAAAACATAAAGTTATGTAAGGCTATCTGCTCTGTGTCTCTCTCTTCCCCTCTATCCCTCGACCTCTCCCCCATGTCTCCTGTTATCTCACCTTTCCTTAATATCTCCCAAGTTCTTATATATCTTTAATGTCTCCCCTGTGTTTTTTCATCTCTTCCTTATATCTTTGGTTGGCTTAGTCTTTCTCAACAAATGTCCATTTCTCTCCCTCTGGTTGGTTAACTCTCTCTCTGATGGCCCATTCTCTCCCTCTGGTTGGCTGATCCTCTCTGACTGTCCATTTCTCTCCTTCTGGTTGGCTGACTCTCTTTGACTGTCCATTTCTCTCCCTCTGGTTGTTTAACTCTCTTTCTAATTGCCCATCCTCTCCCTCTGGTTGGCTGACTCTCTTTGACTGTCCATTTCTCTCCCTCTGGTTGGCTGACTCTCTCCGATTGTCAATTTCTCTCCCTCTGGTTGGCTGGCTCTCTCTGACTATCCATTTCTCTCCCTCTGGTTGGCTGACTCTCTTTGACTATCCATTTCTCTCCCTCTGGTTGGCTTACTCTCTCCGATTGTCAATTTCTCTCCCTCTTATTGGCTGACTCTCTCTGACTGTCCATTTCTCTCCCTCTAGTTGGCTGACTCTCTCTGACTGTCCATTTGTCTCCCTCTGGTTGGCTGACTCTCTCTGACTGTCCATTTCTCTCACTCTGGTTGGCTGACTCTCTCTGACTGTCCATTTCTCTCCCTCTAGTTGGCTGACTCTCTCTGACTGTCCATTTCTCTCACTCTGGTTGGCTGACTCTCTCTGACTGTCCATTTCTCTCCCTCTAGTTGGCTGACTCTCACTGACTGTCCATTTGTCTCCCTCTGGTTGGCTGACTCTCTCTGACTGTCCATTTCTCTCCCTCTAGTTGGCTGACTCTCTCTGACTGTCCATTTCTCTCACTCTGGTTGGCTTAGTCTTTCTCAACAAATGTCCATTTTTCTCATTCCTATTCTTCAAAAAGCTGCTCTGCATTAGTTCATGCTATCTGCAGCTCGGGCATCTCTTCTGCTATTTGCTGGCCACAGAGGCACGGCTGGAGGCTCATTCTCACCACGTGATGTATGGGTGGAGTCTGTGTCTGAAGCAACACACGTGCTGGCAGTTCTCCGTTTGCCATAATTCTATTACTGTAACTTATTATATACTGTTATACCGGTTGTCTTAAATATACAGTATACCGCTGTTTATAACAATCCTAATTCTTTACAATATACCCCATTTGTATCTATTTTGTAAGGCACTATACTATATTGCTTTATTTTCCTGGCCTCCTACTGTGATTTGTGTGTATTTATATAATCACACAGCAATGTTCGTTCTTCTTGCCCTTGGATATGGCACAGCTCTGTGCATTGGATATATTTTTATCTAAAGAAACAATTTGGGTCATACCCAAGAGCATCTCACTTCACAGTTATGTCAGGCACATGACTAACAACAAATAGCTAATGCAATTTATTTAGTAAAAGTCGCAGCGAGGCACAGTCCAATAAATTAAAGTCATCTGTACAGGAAAAAGTCCTTTAAAGTATATAAATATTGTGTGCATTTAGACAGCGGAAAAAAACCACATTGGTGGATAGTCTGGGTAATTAAACCCTGCCTGCAGCGGCCATTGTAGAGAAATGAAAAAATAGTGTTTTATTTATCCGCTTTGTTTAAAGATTTCAGCAAATCTTCCTCGAGGATATTATCAGATTAGGATTTAAAACCTTCTTCTCCTTTCAAATCTTTTCTGGCAGGGTACAGCCATTTATAGGAGCTATGAAACTGCATGCTATTGCAGCGGAGGGGACTTTGTGCATTGATGCCTATAACACCCCTTTGTGCTGACATCTCATCCACAGAGTTTTGTGTTTCTTTCTTCTTTTTTCACTGGGCTAGAAATCCCTTTTTCCATTTCTTTACCTTTCTCTTGCATGGAGAATAGAGCTTAACTAAAGCATAGCTGTAAAATCAGGTCACCGAGCCGCAATCCTCATGTACCCCACTGAGCAAAATAAAATACTGAATCCGGTATTTCTGCCTAGGTAGCTAGAGGAAACTGGCTCATTAACTTAGTGCCAAGAATATATAACAGTACAGAATTAAAGCAATGAGCAGCAAATTGGCATATTGTGTAACCTGTGTAGGGTTTCTGTAGAAAAAAAAAACATTTTCAAGTCATATTTTCAGCAGCTCCAGTACTTAGTGTTTTTAGATGTGATTTCCCCTCTCCGATGCGGGGTGCAAGTCTCGGTTGTAATCAGCGGTGCAACAGAAGTTATGGGAAGACTTATTGACTTATTTAGTAAGCTAAAAGAAAAGCTAAGTGCAAGCATGTTCTTCTTTGCTAATAGCAGGTAGCACCGTTTATCAGCAGCAGGTCTAGGAACTGTATAACTTTGCCAAATATCCTCAGCGGTCGCATCCCGACTGTCAGTAACACTGACGTTTACTTGCTCTTTTCAATGCAGCATTTTTTTTTTGAATTGCCCATAATGTTTATTGCATCACCATTTACGACATTTTGCAAAAATGGAAATTGCCTATTTTTATCACTTAAAGACATTTTAGAACAATTTACAACTCACCAATACAGGATAAAAGACATTCTGCATATGGTTAGCTTTTTACACAGCTGTACTAAATTTTCCTGTAGTGTCCCTTGTGCCTTACACACAGAGGAGGCAACTATTGCGTGCCCTGAACGAATATACACAATTAATATTATATACACACTATATATATATATATATATATATATATATATACATACACTTTATGGACAAAAGTATTTGGCCGCACCTGTTAATTATTGAATTGAGGTGTTTCAATCAGACCCGTTGCCAGAGGTGTATAAAATCAAGCACCTGGCCATGCAGTCTCCATTTGCAAACATTTGTCATACAAAATGGGTCGTTCTGAAGAGCTCAGTGACTTCAAGCGTGGTACTGTGATAGGATGCCACCTATGCAATAAGACGGTTTGTGAAATTTCATTCCTGCTGGATATTCCACAGTCAACTGTAAGTGATATTATTAGAAAGGAAAGCATTTAGGAACAAGAGCAAATCAGCCACGAAGCAGAAGACCACGTAAAACCACAGAGCGGGGTCAATGACTGCTAAGGCGCATGGTGAGTAAAAGTCTCCAACGCTCTGCTGATTCCATAGCTGAAGAGTTCTGAACTGCCACTGGCATTAATGTAAGCACAAAGACTGTGCAGCGGGAGCTTAATGGTGGGCTGTTTTTCAGGGTTTGGTCTAGGCTTCTTATCTCCAGTGAAGGGGAATCTTAATACTTCAGCACACCAAGTAATTTTGGACAGTGCTATGCTTCCAACTTTGTGGCAGCAGTTTGGGGAAGGCCCTTTTCTATTCCAACATGACTGTGCCCCAGTGCACAAAGCCAGCACTACAGAGACATGGTTTGATGAGTTCGGTGTGGAAGAACTTGACTGGCCCGCACAGAGCCCTGACCTCAATCCCATTGAACACCTTTGGGATGAACTGGAATGGAGATTGCGGGCCAGGCCTTCTCGTCCAACATCAGTGCCTGACCTCATAAATGAATGGGAACAAGTTCCAGCAGAAACACTCCAACATCTTGTGGAAAGTCTTCTAAGAAGAGTGGAAGCTGTTAATGCTGCAAAAGGGGGACCAATAATTTTTTAAAACAAATTTCATGTATGAACTTTTTGGCTTCCAGGTATGAAAGGATGAACAGGCCACCTATTAAGTAGCTGTTGCCCGATGCCCCTGGTGTTTGGCAAAGGGTAGTGGAGCCCACTAACAAGAACTTTGATACAGGGCCATTAATATTTCAAATAATGTAAAATATTTTAAAGCTAAGTTCTTCATTGTACAGTCATCGCCAAAAGTTTTGAGAATGACACAAATATTATTTTTCCCAAATTCTACTGCCTCAGTTTTTATGATGGAAATTTGCATATACTTCAGAATGTCATGAACAGTGATCAGATGAAGTGCAATTAATTCCCTCTTTGCTATGACAATGAACTTTATCTCAAAAACAACATTTTAACTGCATTTCAGCCCTGCCACAAAAGGATCAGCTGACATCAGATCAGTGATTCTGTCGTTAACACAGGTGAGTGTTCACGAGGACAAGGCTGGAGATCACTCTGTCATGATGATTAAGTTAGAATGACAGACTTGAAACTTTAAAAGAAAGGTGGTGCTTAAAATCATTTTTCTTCCTCTGTTAACCATGCAGTCATCATTGCTTTGCACAAAAAGTGCTTCACAGGCAAGGATATTGCTGCTAGTAAGATTGCACCTAAATCAACCATTTATCGGAGCATCAAGAACTTCAAGGAGAGAGGTTCAATAGTTGTAAAGAAGGCTTCAGGGTGCCCAAGGACATCCAGCAAGCGTCAGGACTGTCTCCTAAAGTTGATTCAGCTGCGGGATTGGGGCAGCAACAGTGCAGAACTTGGTCAGTAATGGCAGCAGACAGGTGTGAGTGCATCTTCACGCGCAGTGAGGCAAAGACTTTTAGAGGATGGCCTGGTGTCAAGAAGGCCAGCAAAGAAACCACTTCTCTCCAGGAAAAACGTTAGGACTGCTGAGGACTGGGGTAAAGTAATTTTCTCTGTTGAATCCCTTTCAGATTGTTTGGGGCATCTGGAAAAATTCTTGTCCGGAGAAGGAAAGGTGAGCTACCATCAGTCCTGTGTCCTGCCAACAGTAAAGCATCCTGAGACCATTTATGTGTGGGGTGCTTCTCAGCCAAGGGAGTGGGCTTACTGACAATTATGCCTAAGAACACAGCCATGAATAAAGAATGGTACCAAAATATCCTCCAAGAGCAACATCTCCCAACCATCCAAGAACAGTTTGGTGATGAACAATGCCATTTCCAGCATGATGGAGCACCTTGCCATAAGGCAAAATTGATAACTAAGTGGCTCAGGGACCAAAACATCAAAATTTTGGGTCCATGGCCAGGAAACTCCCCAGACCTTAATCCCATTGAGTACTTGTGGTCAATCCTCAAGAGGCAGGTGGACAAACAAAAATCCACAAATTCTGACAAACTCCAAGCATTGATTAGGCAAGAATGGGCGGCCATCAGTCAGTATGTGGCCCAGAAGTTGATTGACAGCACGCCAGGGCGAATTGCAGAGGTCTTCAAAAAGAAGGGTCAACACTGCAAATGTTGACTCTTTGCATAAACTTAATGTAATTGTCAATTAAAGCCTTTGACACTTATAAAATGCTTGTAATTTTACTTCAGTATACCATAGCAACATCTGACAAAAAGGTCTAAAAACACTGAAGCAGAAAACTTTGTGAAAACCAATACTGTGTCATTCTCAAAACTTTTGGCCATGACTGTAGTGGCTCCTGAATTAATTGTAGTGCAAAGATTCTCTCTTTATTCCCCAAAGGTATCAAATCAGAAATGTCTTGTTTTAAACCACGCTTGAACATCTTAATAAGCCACTTGGCACATTACTAATTAGCATTAACATATTTTACATATAATATTATCCAATTTTATATCCCCTTATATTTGCCAAATCTGGTGCATTACTTTTCATACAGTTTATGCAAAACATATCGACTCCCAGCTTGATGTGTCGCCCCTGATTGTGTAATGTTCCCAAACATGCATTTGCATACACAATTTGCCTATTTAACGAAATTGCTCAGCAAAAAATATCTTGTATTGCTATGCGGCAAAGAACTGAGTACCTGCAAAATGATTATAACACCCATTTACATGGAAATAACATTGTATAAACCAATTTGAATAGAAGACAAATAGAAGTTAAATTTTCAGTAACAAATGCAAAAAAGCACAAAAAAAAATAATCATGTTGGGACTTTAATACATTTGTAATGGTTTAACCATAAACAACAACATCATTAGCAAGATTCCACTAGTTTTGGAGTTGTCTAGAAAAGAGAAACAAAAAATTCTGCTCTTGCAGGCATTCCTAAATCCCTATTCAGTGATATGATAGATTATCAATTACAATTCTCAACCTTTATTATTTATATTCTTAAAATAATGTTTACAGAGTCAGATTTTGTATGTATGTTTTTCCTTTTTTTATGCACAAGCGAAATATAAGGTTAAAATATATAAGTGTGGGTTTCCTCTGGGTGCTCCGGTTTCCTCCCACACTCCAAAAACATACTGGTAGGTTAATTGGCTGCTAACAAATTGACCCTAGTCTGTGTGTCTGTCTCTGTCTGTGTGTGTGTGTGTGTGTGTGTGTGTTAGGGAATTTAGACTGTAAGCTCCAAGGAGGCAGGGACTGGTGTGAATGAGTTCTCTGTACAGCGCTGCAGAATTTGTGGCACTATAGAAATAAATGGTGATAATGATAAGTGAAAAAATGTACAAGAAGTCAATGGAATATTTTAAAAAGGGGTTAGGAAAGGACTTCTTCCCTTAGGTCCATCATTGTTTGGTTGATATAATCTCCATAATCATAATTGTAATTTCTCACTTCAATTGTGTCTCAATGTATCGCCTGATTAAATCATATTATATAGATTCCATCAGGAAATCTTATTCAGTATTCCCTGGTGGATATATTTTGTATATATGTAATTACTTCCAAATACTTTTTCTCACTAGCTTTTAATGTGAGATCGGTATGTGAGAATCGAAGAGTTATAAGTTAATCAGAAATTGTGGCTCCATTTTTGTTTTTATTTTTGTAAAGTTCAAATCCTACAGTTCAGTGTTATTCCTTCGTTATTTACATATAGAGTGTATTGCTTATCCTTAGCAGTATTTTCAGGGCCATCTTTTCCATTGGGCACGATGGGCAGCTGCCCGGGATCCCCACGGGCAAGGGGGCCCCATAGGCACGGCTCTTAATTAGAATAAATAATCCTGCAAAAGAAAAAAACCTGCAAAATAAACCTTCAAGGGTCACTGAGCAACTACATCTATCTATCTCTATCTCTATATATCTATATCTGTATCTGTATACATCTATATATCTATATCTGTATCTGTATACATCTATATATCTATATCTGTATCTGTATACCTCTATATATCTATATCTAGGGGCCCCAGTGCACTGCTTTGCCCGGGGACCCATAATGTTGTTAAGATGGCCCTGAGTATTTTATATCCCAAATCAGTGTTTACTGCCTATGGAGTATTTCTATTAGGTCATTCATACTCTCATTGATAATCGTAGGATAAATATATTGCTACATAGCATTCACTTGTGATAGATTATAATTTCCATCTGTAGGTTCAGAGTATCAAACTAGTTTTGGAGAAAAATATGTTTTTTTCACAACTGGACTTTCTCCTCGATTTCCAATTAATAATAGTCTCAGATTACTCACCAACCCACCTAGTGACATGCCTGAGGCTGTCATAGGCCCCAGATAAAGTATGAGGATTGATTAGTACTAATTTAAACCACTGTGACATCCTGAGTCTGTGAGTAGCCAGTTGTTATTTGCGTATTATGTTTAAATCAGAATTTGTGGTATTATATCAAGGAAGACTTGGTGGCGTATTACCCAAATGGAGTTTGTTGCACACCTTTCTCCCCTGTACTCAGTGCTATCACCAGAAAAATGTAACAGACAGGGTCCCCCCCCCTCCCTCCTTCTCTCACCCCCCCCATATTTATGTTACCCTCGTTCTCTCCATTCACCCCCGCCCCGGTTCTATCTAACCTATACTTGCCTACTTTCGGCAAGTGTAGTCCGGGAGAGGGGCGTGACTAGAGGGCAGGAGGGGACAGGGTGCGGCCAAACACATAATTTTGGCCCCGTCCCCGCAGCGTGAATGCCGTTTCATTGCGGGGGGCGGGGCCAAAATGCAGCGAATCGCGTCATTTGGGCTAGGCAGTTGCGGGATGTGGGAGACTTGCCTGCTCTCCCGGGAGTCTGTGAGACCGACCCGAATTTCGGGAGTCTCCCGGACATTTCGGGAGAGTTGGCTGGTATGATCTAACCCCTGCAGTAATTTACTTACTTGTCTGCTTCTTCTTGCTGCCTCTTCTCGGGTCCTCTCCATTGGCAGTGTCATTATAGTTACATGACATCAGCAATGCCGCAGGGAGCTTCTCTGCCTTGTCACCACTCACTGTCCAGAGACATATGCTCGGAAAGATGTACACCCAAGGGGCTGGGACTGGTGCAAATGACATGGCACCCCCACATCCTGGGAGTGGAGGCAGACACGCTGCTGCATCCCTTAATTCAACACGGAGACACCCCTCCTATCCCCTCGCCGTCCCCTTCCACCCCCACATATCAGTAGCAGATGCTAGTATCTTATGTCATATATGGGTGGATGAGTATACAACTAGGGGAACTGAAGTAGCATGACATAGGGGGCAGCAGAGTGTAGGGAATGCAAAAAAACTTTCTAGTTTACTTGCTGCAAAAGTCTAAATGACATAGCAAATGGAAGCTCAGTTTTTATCCTGGCCGTTAGGTTGCGCTGTAATACATACTGTGGATATGATGTACGTTAGTCTAAAACAATGTCAGAAAGGTAATATCAGGACCTCAGATTAGGTGGGATGATCAATGATAACTAGGAATGCATCTTGTATGATGAGAGTAAGACGATGGCTTGGTGCCCCCAGCTTATATGGGACGATCACTTTGTTAATGCATTGCCTCCTGTAACCTTCAGACAATGCTGTAGCGCCTCATGTTAGGTGGGATGATCACTAGTGATGGGTGAACTGAATTTCAGAGATTTACTGCCAGCAAGTTTGCAAAAAATTAGGTGAATAAGTCACAACTATTGGGCATCTGGAAACCCCGTCCCCATTTACCAAGCTGCAATTACCAGTGATAGTCTACTCCTGGACCAGCACTGCTCTACTATTAATTTCCATATATGCAGTGATAAATGGACCAGCTCCTCCCCATAGACTTCAAGGCTACTGTTGGATTCAGAGGCCTGGCGCTGTTTAAGCAAATAATAGTGAAAACGAGTACAACGTTGGTCAGTGCAGAACTGGTGCCCCACATGTCACATGTCCCACACAGGGGCCTCAGTACCCTGTCCCACCAGGAGACAGGAAGTCCTGATCAGCTGGCAGCCAGATTCTGGGGAAAAGTAATGGAAGTGGTTAAACTGGGAGCCACTCAATTTTTATCCAGGCTCAGACCATTAGTTAAGTTACGTGGGACCCCATGGTTCCAGGCTGCGGTCAGCTAGACAGCACGGAGTCATACCAGCAGGAGGGCATGTGGGTGTGTGGGTTTGGGAAAGGACAGCCTGGTAAGAATGCCTTATGTCCTCCATCTAAGACTGCGCTGGAAGAGGGAGACCATGGGCTTAACTATTACCATGCTGATATAGAAGAGAATATGGGGCCAAGCAGCCGGGATCAGTGGGGTAATGGAAAGTGAAAATGATTCCTTCCTTAAACATTTGCTGGCGTCATGTGGGTCACTAGAAGCAGGTATATGTGAGGGCACTGACTACTGGTAGGGTGAATGAAGGCTTATGTTGTTACTGATGTGCATATTGCTGGACAAATTAAACTGGCTGGACTTGCTAATTATATATTGCTGCTGGTCAAGATGCTACTAGATACTATCAGATGCATATTCTATGCTGCAGGCATAACGTGCTGTGCAGTGTAGCAAAAATACACAGAATGAAGACTTACCCTCTGTTGTATATGTTATCTAATGTGGTATGGAGAGGGATCTTCTTTAGCTTTTCCCAGGCCTCCCTAACCCTCTCCAAAACCATAGTGTAGATTTATCAAACCTTATAAAACACAAAAGTGGAGAAGTTACCAATAGCAACCAATCAGATCACAGCTATCGTTTATCTAGTACACACTAGCAAATGAAGGTTTTGAAAGGTTTGATAATACTGCCCCCATATTTCCTTCACAAACCTTGACATTTTCCAACTTTATTCTCCACTAGTGATAATTATCCCTGCAAAAATATAGTCTACAGTAACATAGGAGCTTAAAGTGACTTGAGAGTGCAATTTAGACTTCTAAAAAGATATAATAATTTGTAATAATCATGAAAAGAGCCCATTAGAGGCTTAATCCAGCTCTGGAATCAGGAACAGAAGATAATTCCCAGCACTACTTCAGGCTCTTTCCATTGATATGTGAGCCCAAGATATGTGAGCTCTTGTGTATCTTGATTTCATGGCTTAGTTTTTGCAATGTAATTATCTTGAGCAGCTTCACTGCATGCCAATTACCTGAGTATAAAAAGGTAATTGAAAACGAAGTAACTTACCATTACCTTGCCATAGATGTGGCTCTTCAGTCCTGGGTGTGCAGTAATCTCAATTGTACATGAGTTGAAACAATTTTCTCAACAGTAGAGTAATGGACGCACCTTTGAACCGACAGAATGCGTTACCATGGGAGTAAAACACCACTTATTAAGTAAGTTTATGAGGAGTGCATTGGCTGACAGCAGTAGTTTAAGGGATAAAGATGGAGGGAATACCTTTCTCCGCTTCCTGTGCCCACTTTGGTCGTACTATCAGTCAATGTGCCCCTTATACAGTAACTGCAGGAGGAAGCACACGGTGATACGTCTTGCTGTGAGCTTCCTCAAGCAGCCATTGGATGTAGAAGCACTGACTGCGGCCTGCAAGGTACTGGGGGTGGCTGTTGTGTAGCGTGATTGATAAAATACACTGTGGGAACCACATTTACATACACCCTATACGATTGTTTACATGAGGTGCTCTTCATATAGGTTCTAGTTGCTTTCACTCTCTATTTTCATTGCATCATGTTACACAAAGCTGGAAGGACCATCCTGACTGATGGATTGGGTCTGTTTAATGGATGACGCTTGGCCAGATAATGGAGCCAATGGAAGAGCTTCTGTATCTAACACTGAAATATATCAGACAGATGGAGTAAGCATTCCTGCAATGCGATTGTACTGCTGGAAATGGAGCAATATGTTGCTATAACTATCTGTACAACCACCTTATCATATTGTGATGGGCATTATCTAATAATGCACCAAGTAGTGCAATAAAGTGTTCTGCATTTATAGCAAGCTCTTTGCCCCTTACTACCTCTTAATTCATACAAGGTCGTACCAGCATTCCCAGACACCTCATCATCAAGTGTAGGCTGGCCAAGCAGCTTAGTACATTAGCAGAGGTTGGTTCTATGGGCTTGTAGAACTACTATTTTCAGAACTCGCGCTTAGTGCGCTTGAACAGCAGTAAAGAGTATTATAAGCCAGAAATGCAATTTTCGTTCAACTTTACATAAGTCCCTCAGTCACATAAGATAACAATATTTGCAACAATCTGCTGTTATTGTGAGCTGAAATCTCTTAGCAGACACTGGATTCGTGTTGTGTCTGGCTCTCAATGAGCAGTTCTGCAATGGAGGATACACAAGCACATCAAGGTAATGGAATAGCAGTCTGTTAGTGGTAGAAATCAGACTCCCACAGCTTAGGGGAAGGTTAATAAAGTCTGCTAGCTGGAAATGTGACAGGATCCAGCTGAGTGTACTTTGGCATACAGCGTTAACACCGTACTTACAAGTAAGATAGCCAGATATATCCGGGCTCAGAGCTCCTATCTGTGAATATGGTTTGTTGAAGAGACAAAAACATTATCATATTAATAGAAAAACAATTTGTTTCGTTTTTATTTTTGTTACCAAACACATAATAAGAAAATAAGAAATATTATTTGTAGATTGCTAAGGGTTTTGGCTAAAAGTTCATCCTAAAAGTTCATCCTACAGTAAATATATATTTGTATTATCCCCAAACCACTCACTTTGATACCCGCTAATCACTGTGCTTATTTACTGTCACTCCTGCCATAGGCATGGATATTCAGTTAATCAATCAGGTCGGAGGGAGAGTTGATTAGAGGAGGGTTGCTGGAAACTGCGGCTGAGAAATGATTGACAGACTGATTCCAGCCAATAATGTGAGAGGGGTGGGAGAGTTGTCTCTACACTGTGATAAGTCCTTGGGGTAAATTTATCAAGCTGCGGGTTTGAAAAAAAATGGAGATGTTGCCTATAGCAACCAATCAGATTCTAGCTGCCAATTTGTAGAATGTACTAAATAAATGATAACTAGGGGCCTGATTCATTAAGGATCTTAACTTAAGAAACTTCTTATTTCAGTCTCCTGGACAAAACCATGTTACAATGCAAGGGGTGCAAATTAGTTTTCTGTTTTGCACATAAGTTAAATACTGACTGATTTTTCATGCAGCACACAAATATCAACTTTAAATTTCATTGTAAAAATAAGCTATCAAGTATTCGTGTGCTACATGAAAAAACAGTCAGTATTTAACTTATGTGCAAAACAGAATACTAATTTGCACCCCTTGCATTGTAACATGGTTTTGTTCAGGAGACTGAAATAAGAAGTTTCTTAAGTTAAGATCCTTAATGAATCAGGCCCTAGAATCTGCTATAGGCAACATTTCCACTTTTTCAAAACCGCAGTTTGATAAATTTACCCCCTTGTCTCATAACACGTGCAGCTTTTCTACAGTGCAGAACTCCACACATCAATAGAATAGGTAGGAAGAAATAAGTGAAAAAAACTCTTCCCAAAAGTCCTATTCACTAATAGACTCTAGCTATAGTTATTATACTGATACTCGTATGGGTAGTTTCACAGAATATAGGACTCTTCACGATCCTTCTTCACTACCCATACTATACCTCATCCCCGTTCTTCCTCCGTTCCTTTTACTATTCGCTCTTGTTCATCTCACCTCTCAGAGTTCTAGTCCCCTCACCCTGTCTCCCCACTTTGTGTTTCCTGCCTGTCCCCCCCTCCCCTTTAGATTATAAGCTCACTTGAGCAGGGCCCTCTAATCCTCATGTCCTTCTCCTCCTCCCGTTTACCTCTGCCTTCAGCTACCTAGCTTCATTTTTGCACCTCCACACTTGACCCAGCCCTTGGTTCTCCTCTTCTCTACTCCTCTTCTCTTCCATTGAAAATGATGAGTTTAATGCGATAATTTGCCTACTGCAGGAGATATCGATGATATCGTGTGGGCTTTTGCTAAATAGCCCTGATACTTATAAATGCCTAAGTCATGCGGAAAAAAACACATTTCTGCATGTTGTAGGGTTAAATAAATAGGACCTTAAAAGAGTAAATGTTACAATGTTGCTCTTTGTTTATCAGATGTGACATTTTACATTAGCTGTTATATTTGGTGTGTGGAACAGGCAGGGCCGGATTAAGGGAATGGAGGCCCCTGGGCTAAGGGCGCCTCCATTCCCCCGTGAGGCCCCCAATGTGAGCCACCCGCCGCCCCCCCTGTACCCCGTGAGGGCCCACCCCCAAGCGCTTACCTGTCACTGTAGTCCTCCGTCCCCGGCGCGCTGTAAGCTCCTTACTGAGGAGATCTCGCGAGAGTTCACTCGCGAGATCTCCTCAGTAAACAGATTACTGAGCGCCGGGGACGGAGAACTACAGTGACAGTGCTCAGCAGCATTGATTGGGCTGGGGGCGCCCCCGCCCCCGGACCGATCAATAATGCTGCTGAGGACTTTGAAGGGCCCCCTGGATGCCCGAGGCCCCTGGGCTATAGCCCAGTTAGACCTCGGGTTAATCCGGCCCTGGGAACAGGCTATTAGTTGCTATTAGTAGCGTGCTGTGTTTTACTATTGCTCTCAGTGGAAATGCATCAAACAAAATGCTAAGATACAGGTTCTGATTTTATTAACATATAAAGGTTACAGATATCTGCAATCTCCTCTTATGCTTCGAATGATTAAGCGCTGAACTTAAAGGGACTCTTCGTTAAAACCATATTTTTTGCCAAATTACAGGTTCAGGTCTTATTAGTGTTTTCCATTTGTACACTAACAACAGCTATTTTTTACAAATTTACAGTAATGCTAATTAGATTACAGGTCAGCCCTCACGGCATCCTCATCTCTATGCTGATTGCTTTTAGACTTGCCAAATCGTTAGTAAATTGTCACAATTAAAATAACCCCTGCTCTTTATTTTGTCCCCGTTTTGTGTTTAACTTAGAAAATTTTCACGCATACATGAACACATGTATTTTGAAGAAAGATTTGAATTTTAACGTACAGATATCATAACGGGTATAAATTCCCAAGTTATGGTACATACGCCTCTGACATTGCAGTGTAATGTAAAGAGCAGATTGTTCACCATACATTTTTCTAAAACTTTGCTTTCTACATTTTCTGCTTCAGATTGAAAAATAATAATAATTTTCACATCCCTTTAATTTTGCAGATTACCTGCTGCGGAGGGGAGATCTCAGAATGGCAAGTATGTAATACAATGATGGGAGGCGAATGTGCTACTATAGCGGTGAAGGGGGGAGATTGATGTGTTATTAGAAAGGTAAGGAGGGGTATGTGTTACTACAGAGGTGAGAGAGGCCAAATTTGTTGGAGGAGGGGCGTGGCACACTCCTGATGTGACGTGATTACACCCAATCTGGAGAACTGCTGTATTGCATGGCGCACACAGTTTTGTCCTCATGGGGGTTTTATTAACAATGCTGAGAGGAATAGTATAACTGTAAAGTGATTCCTTCTTTCCTGTAGTAAATTCTATGTATTTACATGTGAACAAGTTTTATTGCAATCCCTTCAAATGAGTACCTCCCTATGCACCACTGAAGCAAACAAGGTTGTGCATCCCTGACTTAGGGCATATGCTTCATTAAAGATGAATGTCCTGACTCTTAAAGCATAATCTCAATACATGCAAATGATTGTTTTCGCACAATATGTAACTGTGTATGTATTGTACTTTTCTCTGATTTACAGCTTGTGTTTAAAGCAGAATTCCACAACGAGTTCACTTTTAGTAGAATGGTGGAGTCCAATGTTTGGGACCCCACCATTTGGAAGATACCAATGGAATATATAAGTCTAATTAAGACCAATTGGTTCCTCTAGTCTGCCCATGTAACAATAGTATAGTATCAGAAAAGACCAGTGGTTTTCTCAAGCACGATTACATTTCTTTACCAATGTATTCCAACTAATCTGCTGGGAGTTTGTTCTTCTACTAATTATTGTAAAGCTATGTATTCGTTGCAAGAAGAGCTTGTAATGATAGATGTTTCCCTATTTTATTATATGCTGAGATTTCAGTCGTTGTTACTTTCCAGTTTGTGTTAAAATAGATATTTACATATTGGTTCTACTTAGCATTCCTTAATAGGTTGTATTATAGAAAAATGAAAATCAGCTAATTTAATGTTTGGTTCAAATGATTGCATTCTAATGTGGAATATTGTGTTAAGTTATCTACTGGGCATAGCAGCTTCTGGCATACCCAGCAGACAGCCCCTACCACTCTGAAGGCTTGGCAGCACCAGCCATTCACTAATCAGCATTTTAGGTCCTGGAGCATTAATCTGTGAAAGACCAGCGCTATTCATCAATCAGAGTGCTGGGAGCTGTCTCCTGGATATGACAACTTTCTGAGTTTCCTCTTCAGCACACCAAGAAAACAAATAACTAGGGACTGCAGGAAGGGTTATGTATTCTCTTTGGGCCTGAAATTTGTCACCAACAGTTATCTGAACTCTGCTTTTTGGTACCACCAGATATTTGTGGTGGCCTGCATTGTAAATCCACTAGAGATCTGAGGGTCTCCATTGATTAGTGGCCTCCAGAAGAGGGTTATCATTGATAAATGGCCACTAGTATGCACAGTGTTTTGTTTGATGGTCAATAGAACGTTGTCTGTATTGTATAATGTCCTCTGTATTACACATTGGCCACTTAGATTCTCCTTGTAGTGTACAGTGATCATTGGAGTGTTCTCTGTATTGTAAATTGGTAACAAGAATGTATAGCATATTGGTCACTAGAATAGAAACTGCATCCAAAATCTATGTCTATGATTTTGGACATACCAGTTTTTTTTCCCCATTGAGGCACTGCTAAAAGAGACTGGGTGACATAATTGTGCTTGCCCCAGGTTAAAGTTACCAAGACTTGTTGTAAGGGAATACCTTGATGTAGCGGAAAATACTTTGTGACACGAAATGACAGCTTTAACATAGACCTTCCGTGCAGCTTCAAAGAACACAAGCTGAAAGCATGCCTCACACAGAGCCTATGCATTTATATAGAAAACATAAGAACTCAAAACACTTGTCTTCATATTTAATCTTCTGAGAGATCTCTGTGCCAATTTAAACTCAGTGACAATAGCTACACGAGGTGTGCCAACTGTAGATAGTAGAAATTACATATTTCCCTCAGGTATTAATATTTAATATTCATATTTCCTTGTAGCTGTAACTGAACGTATACCCTGGTATGTGAATGCAAATTTATCTTTCTGTGGGCTACTAAGGAGAAATATTGTAAACCATCATTAGAATTCACACTGATTTTCTTCAACTGATATCCACAGAATTAAATAAGCTGTCCACTTGTGTCGTTCTCCCATTATACAGAATATACTACGTAAGTGTTCTATTTTCTGTCATTTTTATCTTTACCTTTTATTTTCCAACGATTAAGTGTGTAAAAATCAGTTCGATCTGTAACCTGTGTGATAGGTGAAAGCAGTAACCTTGTGCAGTAACACCCAAGTTACAGGCATGGTAAGAGTGTTTGTGACAGGATGCTTCCCATCAACCCATTCTCCCACCATTGTATAAATGGCACTACAGGGCTGAAAGCTGTAAAGGACTCTGTATCTCAGGAACATATGAAGATAGACACACTGACATGTATTGTTGCAATCTCTTGCAAATATGGTGGGTATGGGATATAGTCTTTTTAACCCATAATATTCTAATTTAGGGCATTTTGGTGCCTGGGATGGATATCTTAGATGCCTGGCCCTTGAGGTCAGTGGTAGTCATTAGTGCGATGAAGACATTTCCGACAATAGTTACTGCCACAGAAGAATGCAGATTGCTGTAATTCCGACATGTAGGAAATACAGACTTGGTGAAAAAGTGACAGAGAATAATTCCGGCAACCCTGCTATCAACAGCGACAGGAGAACATGCCGCCACTCAGATTGACGTCACTTCCAATGGAGACAGTTAATGTCTATAATGGCAAACCCTTTGTAAAAAAAAACCAACATTATAGAGCTGGCGGGTCCTCGCATTGCCCCCTTAATAATGTAACTGTC
Source organism: Mixophyes fleayi (assembly GCF_038048845.1). Classification (NCBI taxonomy): domain Eukaryota; kingdom Metazoa; phylum Chordata; class Amphibia; order Anura; family Limnodynastidae; genus Mixophyes; species Mixophyes fleayi. The sequence goes on from NC_134403.1 coordinate 354,302,366, forward strand.
GCCATTTGAAGTGACATCAATGTTAGTGGCGACATGTTCTCTTGTCGCCGTTGATAGCAGGATGGCCGGAATTATTCTCTGTCACTTTTTCACTATCTCGGTATTTCCTATTTGTCAAAATGACAGCAATCGCCATTCTTCTGTCTAACTAACTGTTGTCACAAATGTCTTCCTCGCTATCGCGTACCAATCCCTTGAGGTGGTCCTGATTCTGCAAAGGAGCAGGGAAACACAATATGTGATTTACATTATATGACACAAAAGGGGGTAAAACACATAGAAAGGCAGTAAAATAATTTGTCTCAAATGTTACAAAAACTGATTGTATTATTTCTTTTATGACACAAGCCCTTTAAAGGGGAACCCCAAGCTTACTGTACCATAACAAAGCACAGGCGTAATACTGAAAAAACAATATGTTATGTTTTATTTAGAAAGCACACAGATCATTTGTACATGGGAGTGATGGAATGCTGCAGGTAATGCATCATACAAATTCTCACTTCTTTTTATTGTATCATGTCTAATGAGACCATCGGCAGCTCTTCGGTGATTTCCACATTCTCCATGTAGTGTAGATCCTAAATGTTGATATAAAAATCATGTAAAGAATTTAAAAAAAGGAGACACAATCCTTTAAAAAAACCATTGATACAGTCGCAGCCAGTAGTGACATTCTGTTCCTATGCCATAGTCTCTTTCCTGATTATCCGCCTCTGGTGACATGTCAGCATACTCGTGAATGACGATCGCCCCTTGACCTTTGACTTCTTTTTTAGTCTTTTCGGATGTTTTAGCGATATTCCAAGTTCTTCCATTATGGCATTAAAAGAAAGACACTGGTGAGAGGAAAAAACATCATCAGAAATACGCAATAATATGCCAATAATAGGTTTTATCTTGTTGTAGCTTTTTGAAAATGCTTTCTTTTTGTACACTAAAAATAGAATTTTCAGATACATTTAATAGCTGGAATCTCTTTTGTTCGAGTTGTCATTATTAAAATGCTCCTATCACCTACACATTTTGTGAGCTGAAGCAATATTAAGATGCTGTGTCTGCCAAGAATCATGATTTTTGGATTACTCTACAAATTTTGGGGACCAGAAGAGGAGTGGCCTCCTGGGAATCGTTTGTAGTTTGGCCAAGTAGGAGGCGTGACCTAAAGTGTTTATTTTTCAGTGGGAATGTTGGTAGATATGGAATGATAACACTGGTCCCTAGTGAAATGTGAGGCAGCATTGTCATAAATATTGATCCTGTCCATTAAATGGCTGCTTCTACTGTATGCAGACGGTGGTTACTTCTTAACAACACAACAGCAGAACCTGATATTTGCACTCTAGTTTTGTATCAACTATTTGGATGCAATACAAGACAAAATGTTATATAATTATATCATAAATATGACTGAATCTAACAGCTGCTGTTTTACATCACTTCACAGCTATCTGGTGTAAGATTAATCTGTCAGTCAACAGCTGTCAGACAGCAATTGCAATAGTCATAAAAATGTCATAATTAACAGGATGGAAATAATAATATAACAATAAGCACAATAAAAATATACCATTGATCAAACTGTCAAATGCTTTAAAAATGCAAAGAACATGCATGAATTTATTGTTAACAAGATACAAAACAACAGTTTAGTATTCTTGGCCCTTTACTTTTTCATTGTACACCTCTTCTCTTGGGGCACTATAACTTAAATGCTGGCATTGGTTGAAGGGAAAAAGATTTATTTATTAAATGTGTATACTATTATTTTAATGTTGGGGCTGGAGGGAGGCCTAATTATTAAATGTGGGTGCTAGTGATTAAATGCCTGGGATGGTTGGAGTTTTATAAATTTCATGTACCCATTTTTTTTCCAAATAGGGCCTCCAGCATTCCAGGATCCAGACAAGCAGCAACTGAGCTAAAGACACCAGCAGCCACAGGTGGTGAAAGTGACAAGAACAGATAGGAGAGAGCAGGACAGTCTGCCAACTGTCCTGAATCTGTTGGAGCAGTACCGAATTTGGGTGACTGTCTCACTTAGTCAGGATTTGATCTGACTGAAAGGACAGATGGGAGGTATGTCCCGTTTCACACTGTACTGCTCGTGAAGGCAGAGCTGTGTGCACCTAACAGTAGTGCACACAGTTTTGCCTGTGTATTTGTCTTAAATGATAACCACGGTCTTAAGTGTCCTGGGCCCCCCGGAGCCTTATTCCAGCTCTAGCAATACTTTAGTGGTTCTTGCATGGATTCCATTGCCTGACTTCTACCTTGCACTGGTCCCATTCTCAGATCACTTTGTGGAACATATGGCCAGCTGCAATTGCACTGACAATATTATTAAACCTGCCTCCTTTGCACTTTGTATGTCACGTTCAAACTCTTGGAATAGCTCTCCCCTTCACTTATGCCTTTGTCTGCCAACCCCCCCTCCCCCTGTGCTGTTATTAAATTAAACCACCACCAATCACTGAGCACATTTAGGACTCATACACAATTGTTTTATCTGTCATCATCCTGAGAAGACAATAACAGAACTGGTGAGAGCGCTGAAAATGGCAGCGCCAGCCACGGCAGTGTTATGTGATTTGTACCCTAAATAATTACAGTTGAGAAAATAAAGTCTTTTTATACCAAAATAAAACACTAAGAACTTTGTTTACGATTCACTATAAGATGCTTGTTCAGTCTCCCTCTACTAACCTACAGCCAAACAAAAGCATTGGTTTTGCAATTGGATAAAACTATACAAAAATCAAAATTTAACATTAGGGATGGGAAGGGTTTATAATAACAGATATGATGAATTATGAATGGAGTACAACCAAATGTTATTGCCTGTTTCTGGCCCTCATCCCAATTCACATCCTGTCTTAAACGGAAGAGTAGACGAATGGGAGAACAATCCCTAAACTGGCTTTGAGTGATGGCTAGGACGCAAATTAAAAAAAAAGAAAGAGTTTGTATAATGAAGGTGGCGGGATTTAATTCATCTTGTGCTTTGCAGTATTTCTATTCTGTCATTTTAAATAACACTTGAAGCTGCCTTAATGAGGATTCCTAAATCTTGTGCCAAGACTTTTTTTTAAGCTGAAAGACGAGAGCTGCTTATTCAATATGCAGGAAGCGGTACCGATCACCTTTCTCAATGTGAGCAGGATCCTGTAGACAAGTACATAACGCTTGGTCATTTTCATTCAGCCACCTGTGCTCAAGCATAGATATCCTTAAATCCTGGCTTGTTGGAAGGTGGGCTTGAGAACCGGGGGTAAATGTATCAAGCTGAGAGTTTTCCGGAGGGTTTGAAAGGTGGAGATGTTGCCTATAGCAACCAATCAGATTCTAGCTTTCATTTTGTAGAATGTACTATATAAATGATAGAATCTGATTGGTTTTTCAAACCCACAGGAAAACTCTCAGCTTGATACATTTACCCCCTGGGATTGAAACCACTGCACTATAAGATGTTCCCAGTAAATCCAATGCTTCATGTAATCCTAAACACTGATCTAGTCATTGATATGTAAACCACTAAGTCCTAGGTTTCCAAACTGTGCGCCGCGGGCTGTCACAGGGGTGCCGTGGCCAGGAAAAAGAAGAAAAGAAAAACAAAAAAAACTTACCAAACCGGCGGCGCCCGGGACCCAGCAACCTCCTCCCTCCTCGCTTCTCACTGAATGCCGGGTGTGACGTCATCAGTGAGAACCGGCAGGAGAGGGGATGCTTGGTCCTGGGCACCGCCGGATTGGTACGTTTTTTTTTTTTTTCTTTTTCTTCCTGTCCACGGCGGGATACAGAGGGGGCAGAGCGAGGGGGCACAGCGCGGATGCAGATGGGGCAGAAAGGATGCAGAGGGGGCAGAGCGAGGGGGCATAGCGTGGATGCAGAGGGGGCAGAAAGGATACAGAGGGGGCAGAGCGAGGGGGCACAGCGCGGATGCAGAGGGGGCAGAAAGGATGCAGAGGGGGCATAGCGCGGATGCAGAGGGGGCAGAAAGGATGCAGAGGGGGCAGAGCGAGGGGGCACAGTGCGGATGCAGAGGGGGCAGAGCACGGATGCAGAGGGGGCATAAAGGATGCAGAGGGGGCAGAGCGAGGGGGCAGAGGGCGGTTGCAGAGGGGGCTGAAAGGATGCAGAGCGCGGATGCAGAGGGGGCAGAACACGGATGCAGAGGGGCACAGAGTGTGTGGATGCAGGAGGCACAGAGCGTGTGGATGCAGAGGGGCACAGAGCGTGTGGATGCAGGAAGCACAGAGCGTGTGCAGGGCCGGATTAACCATAGGGCTAACTGGGCTACAGCCCAGGGACCTATGGCATCCAGGGGGCCCTTGAAAGTGCTCAGCAGCAGTATTGATCGGTCGGGGGCAGGGGCGCCCCCGGCGCGATCAGTGCTGCTGAGCACTTTCACTGCGGTCTTTCTACGGCGCTCTGTAGTCTCCTTACTGAGGAGATCTCGTGAGTCTCACTCTCATGAGATCTCCTCAGTAAAGAGCGTACAGCGCGCCGGAGAAGGAGGTAAGTGCTGGAGGGGGGGGGGGGGGGGGCGCTGGCAGCTTGGATCACGGGGGGGACCCTCACGGGGGAATGGGGGCCCCCTTAGCCTCCATTCCCTTAATCCGGCCCTTAGCGTGTGGATGCAGAGGGGCACAGAGCGTGTGGATGCAGAGGGGCACAGAGCGTGTGGATGCAGGAGGCACAGAGTGTGTGGATGCAGAGGGGCACAGAGCGTGTGGATGCAGAGGGGCACAGAGCGTGTGGATGCAGAGGGGCACAGAGCGTGTGGATGCAGGAAGCACAGAGCGTGTGGATGCAGAGGGGCACAGAGCGTGTGGATGCAGAGGGGCACAGAGCGTGTGGATGCAGGAAGCACAGAGCGTGTGGATGCAGAGGGGCACAGAGTGTGTGGATACAGAGGGGCGCAGAGTGTGTGGATGCAGAGGGGCGCAGAGTGTGTGGATGCAGAGGGGCACAGAGTGTGTGGATGCAGGAAGCACAGAGCGTGTGGATGCAGAGGGGCACAGAGCGTGTGGATGCAGAGGGGCGCAGAGCGTGTGGATGCAGAGGGGCACAGAGCGTGTGGATGCAGGAAGCACAGAGCGTGTGGATGCAGAGGGGCACAGAGCGTGTGGATGCAGAGGGGCACAGAGCGTGTGGATGCAGAGGGGCACAGAGCGTGTGGATGCAGAGGGGCACAGAGTGTGTGGATGCAGAGGGGCGCAGAGTGTGTGGATGCAGAGGGGCGCAGAGTGTGTGGATGCAGAGGGGCGCAGAGTGTGGATGCAGGGGGCACAGTGTGTGTTAGCTGTAAATTATTCTTTGACAGAAATATAATTGAAAAAAATATATATAAAAATATTCTTTTTCCCTTGGATTTATGTGTATTATTTTTGCATACAACTAAATAAGTATCTCTGTCCTGACCTAAATACTTATTACGTTTTTTTGACTACTTAGAAAACAGGACTGCTCGATAACTATTTTGGAGGGGTGAGACTCTAAGGGTGCCGCAAACTGCAAAAGTTTGGGAACCACTGCACTAAGTGGTTAATACTTAAGTACTGTAATAAATATTATTATTAGTCTTCCCTCAAAAGAAGTTTACATATGATATGGCTATTATTTTACTCACTTTTGTTTGCTAATTTGCTCGTTATGTAATTACATAATGCTCCGCACTTTCCTTGTGTGAAAGAAATGACAAAGATGTATTCAAAACAGAAAAGAAAAGCAGATGGCATAGCTCTGTCCCAGTTCATTACTAGTAATAACGGCTTTTACTGGGAAAGCCCTTCTGATGTAAATCATAAGAAACAATCATTTCTGAGTATAGCTTTCTCCATCCTCAGATGTTATCCATACATACTATTATTCCTAATGCTTGTTTTCCTTTATCTTTTTACACCGCTAGATATGTAATGATAATCTGACTACGTAGCGTTTTTATGTTTATTGTGGGTTCTATGCTAATGTAGGCACTTCTATTATATCCATGTTAAATATATATATTAGGAAAACAACTACTTTTTAGATCTGCCTCTGTGTCGGCCAGTTATAAAAATAAGATGTGCACTTAATTTTAGCTTAAGCCAGGGGCTGACCAGGCTGAAGGGCATGGGGGCAATAGCCCCACCGGGCCGGTCCCATAGTGGGCTAACTTGAGTTGGGTCACGGGCTACCTGCAATGATCCTAATAGGCCACTGAGCAGAGTCCCGCCCCCGGGCTAAAATTTGCCAGCCTGCCAGCCCCTGTCCTAAACATTTGTAAAACAACTTTAATTAGAGATTTTAATTATACTATTATTTACCATAATATAATGAATACCAATAAAGGCTATATTTTAGAACGACAGAATCATTTATCTCTTTATCAGTAATGTATATTTTTTGGGGCGTACAGAGTCACAATGTGCCCCTAAATACTTTGTTTTACATCCCACCACCCATTATATCCGGTCTACAAACTACTTCTTGGTGTTTTTGGTATATATGCCCATTATTCATTGGCTCTAGCGAGTAGTGGAATGCGGTAGAAATAGATATAGATCTATAGATTTGGGCGTTGCAGGCGTAAAACTGTGATCATATCATACAGCATGCTATTATATTACGTTAGGTCCTCTCCGCTTGTTTATGTTTCATTTTTGGACTTTTTTTTTTTATAAAGTACATTTCTATTGGTTTACTATAACTAGTATATACAATTTACTAGAATATAGGAAGTGCATGTATCTTGCTGCATTGGTAGACTGTAATGTTAGTCACGCCATCAAATATATACAATCTCCACCACTCCTATAATGTATTTTAATACCTTACTTTAAATCAAAATCTTTTTTATGCAGATTTTTGTGACATTTTCTGGTGACTTCTACAGACATCTTGGCACTCGTCGAATGAAGAGGAACACCAAACCCCATGTAATTTATATTATATTAGTGTTGGGGGAGTTTAAGCATACTTGCCGTTCCTCCCGGAATGTCCAGCACTCTCCAGAAATAGTAGGTGATCTCGCGGACTACCAAGATAGTCTGGCAATCTCCTTGTGGCTGGGCCAGGATGAGTACTGGTGGGAGGACCCAGCTGGTGGGATAACCCAGTGTGATGACATTATTTGCGGTATTAAGCACCTGATCCCCTCCACATATCCCGGAAAGGGGCTATGAAAGTCAAATAGTCATAATAGTACAAAGTAGAGACTGCCCTTAGTACAATGCAGAGTAGTACAGCATGCAATGTAATGAAGAGGTGAACTCTCTCTCTGCTACGGTGAATGATGTTGTGTTAGCAACACTAATACAGAACAAAATCCGTCTAAATATAAGAGCGGATTACTATAAATGGGAGTAGATCAAGTGTGATATAACCAATTACTGCAAATTGCACAACATTAGAGCTGACCATTTGCGGCTCTTGGTAAACGGGTCATTTGGTATGTGAGCTGGCACAATGACAGGATTTTCTTTCTTCAAAGCAGAACAGACTCTGTGGACCGTTATCTGCCAAATAAATCAATATCACAAACAGTGCAATACCCAGACTCTTCAGGGAATGAAGAGTGATTGATATTCCTGTTCAATAAATTTAAACGTATGAAGACTCCAGAGAATGGGTAGTGAGAATTGCATCCTATATGCAATATACACAGGAATTGCACAGTGCAGAAGGTCAATACTGAAAACCCGGGGCACTGCTACTGACAAACATTCCAGAGGCAGATCTTTAAATAATGGGACTGTCCGTGTAATTTAGGAAGTCCCAGCATGCTGGCTGGAAGGACATGCTATTAGGATCCAGAGGTTGTGTCCACCTCTGATTTGTATAGATGAACGGTTTCAATGTCACGACCTTTTGCTTGTTTGTTCTTTATTTTTTGCAGAGGGGACCATTTTTTGAGTCCGCACATCTTTGGAGGTGTATTGTTTTTCTGTAAACTGATAAACATACGCTCATAGACTCATTTATTAGAGTCGGGATGGGGCAGATCTGATTTGTGCCCAACAGTCCTTCTTAGGATAGGTTGCTGGGTGCTTTTAAAAAACAGCAACAAAGAAAACCCAGCAAACCTGGTGTAAAAAGATACAAGCAAAAATACAGAAAGATACAAATTAGATGTGAACAAAGCAATTAGTATATTAGACCGGATGTGTTAGGTTTAAGATTATCTTCTGATATAGAGGGGAGATGTGAAACCCATGCAAAGTCCAGGGATTTACACCAGCATTCAACATATAACAAAGGAGCTGATTTATCAATGGGCAAAAATGGAATCCCCCCCACTTCGCCTTGTACATGAAAGGTTACTTCCACCGGAATAAATTATTCTGCAAATAAATCATTTTTAATGAATGAAGGTTTATAAAATATTTTTACATTTTTAAAATACACCGATGTGGGCTTTTAGACCCACAGCGCCTGGGCGAATGGCAAGACAGCTCATGGATGCACCCATCTGCAGAGACTGTCTGGTCTAAATGAGGCATTGGGTGCTACAGAAATAGTCCGTTACAAGTGCGTGAATGATATTAGAAGGGATGAGAAAAGGTTCAGAGGAATTTTGTGGTGTGGTCAAGTCAATAACCCCCCCTCCACAGACTATTACAGGGGTGGGCAACAGGTGGTCGTGGGCAGCCAGCGGCCGAATGAGCCTTCGGCTGCTCCCGATCTTATCAGAACAGGGGCAGCTGACTTCAACGTCACGTGACCTGCACCATGCAGGGAGGTCACGCAGCAAACCCGGAGGAGGTGCTCTCCCTCCTTCCTTTGTGTGGCCCCTTTGAAGGATGGAGGGCCGCAAACGCGGATCTCCAGCCAGGGATGCCAAGAGGAGGGGTTCGGGTACAGATTACCGGGGTCCAGGCATACCTGGGGGCCCGGATTTTACTTGAAGGCAGCCAGGTATTTTTTTTCTGCTGTTTTTTAATTTTTAGATTATTCTTTTTTTCACCATTAGGTGACCTGCGGAGGATGGGGGGGTGTATGGGTTTGGGTAGGGGTAGGAAGCTGTCAACTGCTCTCAGTCCCCGGAAAGCCTGCAGAGTGTAAACCGAGGAGCTCTAATCTCGTAAGATTACAACGGCGGCACACATCCATTTCCCTGCTCATCTATGGAGGGGCAGGGGGGCAAAAACTTACTGTACCGGGGCCCCAAATTCCTCTTGGTGGGCCTGCCCCAAAATCACGTGACCTCTTACTGAACTAGTGGATGTGCTGAAGTCTGGGATCTCTGTGGTTCGGGAGCTACTTACCCCCACAGTTGCTGGCATGATACAGTCATGTCTTTATATCATCAGGCAGAGTTGTCCATTTACATGTCCTTTGCAAGAAACACAACAGTGGGCTCTGGACAGTGATGCACCTACCGCCGTTGCAGGGGGTGACTCGCCTAAAGGGCCCCAAGGTGGGGTGAGCTTCACTGTGCATGCAGAGAACAGGGGGCACGGGGGACAAACTACATTACAACATGTAATGTTCCACCCCTGTCTCTGCATATAATTATATACAATGCAGAGAGCACAGCTGTGTGGTATCCAATGACAACAAAAATTAAAAAGTGTTCTTTATGATATAAAGACATGACAGTGAAGCACAGAAGGAAGCCAAAGGTAATGCATTTAGTACAATTTTAGAAGCACTTACATTAATAAATAAGTCAAAGTCATCTGAGGGTTAAATCTCCTCTAAAACCTACCAGTAATATACTTTTTATTTAATGGTAAGCAGATCCCAATAATACAGTTTTGTGGGTGTTTTTTAATAGCGTTGGATTAAACATTAAACATTTTGCATTGGTTTCATTCTTTAATTAATTCAGAATGCAACAGTGCCAAGCTAATGGTCTTCAAAGCCAACAATTAATTGATTTAAAAAAAAAAACAGCTTCTTGTTCTACAAAAAAAAAGAATTGTGTAAAGTTTTCTTTGAGAATCATCATTTGTTCCTGTGATCACAGCAGAGGTGACGGGGTTAATTTTATCTCCAATTATCTGGTTTTCAGAAGGTGTTTCTTTTAATGTTTTCGGTTACTTAAGACAGTAATGTTTCCTATACTGGTCCTCAAAGAGAGAAGGAAACAAAATTAAAGGCTAAGGAGTCTTTTTATTAAAGCGCAAAGAGCCGTGATGCCAGAGAAAGCAAGATAGAGGTAAATGACTTTGCATGGGGAAGCCTAATGAACAATTATAGCTATCTTAGCTGAGCTTCAGCCAATCAGATGCAAGCAGCCTTACTAATTGGCCGATCGCACATTGGCCCCTTAATATATTTATGTTGTGGGCAGCGAGGTAGCCTAGTGGTTAGCACTTCTGCCTCACAGCACTGGGGTCATGAGTTCAATTGCCTCATCTATGTGGAGTTTGTATGTTCTCCCCGTTTTTGTGCATGTTTCCTCTGGGTGCCTCGATTTCCACCCACAGTCAAGGAACATACTGGTAGGTTAATTGGCTTCTGACAAAACTAGACCCTACTCTGTGTGTGTGTGAGGGAATTTAGATAGTAAGCTCCAATGGGGCAGGGACTGATGTGAGCAATTCACATTCTCTGCACAGCCCATGTAATATGATTGGCGCTATGTGCATAAATTTGTGTTGTGGCGCAACTAGCGTCGCTTTCTTATACTTTTTTTTAATTTTGAATCTATTTGGACTACATCAGAAAAGAAGGCAGAACTTTCACTATGGCTTTAGAAGTCTAATAAAGAGTTTAATGAGAGGGAGTTTTTATTTTAATTACAAGGTTTAAAATCGCTGTCTCTGCTTTCCCCCCATGTAGGTAATATTGTAGAATTACATGTTCAAGCAGGGCCTGCTGTGACTTGTAGATCTACAAGAGAACTTACTGTATTTTTAACATTCTACCACTACTCTGGTACCCACCACTTCAGGTGTGCCAGGAGTAGCCCCAATGACTGGTGGATATGGTGGGATGGGGGTGGGGGGGTCCCTATGTATCTCAGCATTGAAATTAACAGGCTGGGGTTGTGTCACATAGTCACTGAAGCACCCCAAGCTACAGGTCTATCTGTGACCAGTATATCCACATAGACACTTATATAGGGTGACGCCACGCCTCGTGTCCCCTGCTTTAGCACTATCCAGCCCACACTATAGCACTGTCACTGATTACTTTTTATTCTGAGGGGACTCTTCATTTTGGATTTTTTAAATTAGTATTATTATTATTATTAATAATAATAATAATAATAATAATAATAATAATAATAATAATACTACTACTACTACTACTACTACTACTAATAATAATAATAATAATAATAATATGTATTAATTATTTTTTGAACAAGTAACAATGGTTATGTGTGCACGCCTCTACTGTACTCAACTTGTTCTTGCCCACCCTTGATCTACCTCTCCAGATATAAGGGGCCTCCAAGAGTTACAGCAACTGCTTCGGGCCACTCCCATAGCTGCCAAAGGGGGCATGGCCAGACCAGATTGATGGCTCCTCCCACTAGTTTTTACCCGCTCTGGGGACAACAAGTGCAAGTTTCTTAAAAACCATTACTATGCATCTTTGTGACCCACAGCTAAACTTACAGTACAACCAACCAGGGGCAGACTGGGCAGGGGGGCACTTGCCCCCGGAGCAGTCCCATAGGGGGCTACATTGGGCTGGGTCACTGGGCCACCTGCATTGTTTTCCTTTAAAATGTTCCTAATAGGCTGCTATAGTCGAATCTTGCCCCCCGGCTAAAATTTGCCAGCCCTCCTCTGCATCCAACTTTAAATTAGGCTTATATGGGCAAAATAATTACTATCCTATCTGTAATCATTTTCCATTGACTTTGCTCAGTCAATGGAAAATGATTACAGATAGGATAGGACAGGCTTCATGACAGATATGTGCTATATACTGTCTACTGCTGTCCTTTACGGGTCTACTTATAATGGATTGGTGATATCACAGATTGTTGCAGTGATAGAAAATCTAATATCTCCAGAGATTACCATTAAGATTATTCCGGGGCAGTTATTGATACTCAGCTCCCACGCGATACTGGTTGGCGGCTAGTCCTGGATGCATCTGCGGATGAGTGGCACAGTTTCCCCTCATGAGCAGTGGAACTAGGAGCCTGGACATTGGTTTCAAATTCCCCAAAAATCTAAAAAAAAATAAATTAGTAATTCCTGCTATGGTGGGAAAAAATATTTTATTTAAATAAATAAAGTTTTTTTTCCCATTAATTACCACCTGTGATAGCAATACGGGGATGTGGCTGTAATTGTAGAAAATGCCAAAGAAGTGGGTTATCTCCCAATCATAACTCAGCCTGTTAGAGTCTATTTTTAAAATGTAATACCTCAAAAACAAAACTCCACCTTAGTTTTTCTTTAATAGGAATTTATACCAAAATTAAAAAAAATAGTTTCTGTAATTTTTCCTGTACATTTCTTGCCACGGTCACACCCTCTAACCTCCGACCTGGAGAGTGGACTGTCTGAATAAGATATAGAACTATTGAAGGTGATGGGCGGAAGTTTTTTTTAATCGCATTTTCATGAAGTGTATATAAATATGTGTATATATATATATATATATATGCAAATAGTAGTAGAGTAAAAGCATACAAATAAATGAATGGGCAGGGCATACTAAAGTGATAGTGGGTTGATATCTCGGAGGCTGGGTCAACTGGCAAGCGTGGTAGGGGCGTGGCGATCTCCTCTAGTCACCGTAGCCCCACCCATGTCACAGTTTGTGGCACTGCACGGTGGGGGCGTGTCCTAACATTGCGAATCGCATCATTAAGCCCCGCCTTGGCCCGGGATCACTGACAAATATAACTTTAATCTGAGGCAATTCCGAGGACCGGGAAATGTATAAAAGCACAAAAGAAGCGCTGTCTCACATTTCTTAATCATAAAATGACTTTTACTGGTTTACTTAATGATCTGGTGCAAACAGGAGAAATGTGTTGAAACCTATGACAACTGGTCAGACATTTACATTCCCTGGATTATGATTATTGCTGTATACTGTATGTATTACTAGTGAGTCATTCTCTTTAAAAAAAACTCTTGACATACATTTTCATTTAATTGGCAGCACAGACATAACCTAAGCAAACTTGCTGAATTTGCACAAAGCCACTTTACAATGTGCTACAATTATGCCTGGAAAATTTGTATATAAAAATTGTATGAGAAATGACAATAATTCTTGGTGCTTGTCATCTGCATTCCATGCGGTAAGTTGTAGAAATCCCAGAAAATATAATTCAGAATACTGATATTTCCCCTAACTTTTGTTTCGTATGGCAAATGAAATCTTAAAAATTAAATATAGGACGTAATTTACATGGTGCAAAACAGCTGTGGTGCAGAGCCGAAAGAGTTGGTTACCGCAAGTGCATGGAGACAAGGCCAGTGGAAGCTAAGATGGCACCGCTCCACCTTTGGAGGAGACGCACCCACCCTCATAGCCCTGCTCCACAATCCCATTGTATCACCGACATTGAGGAGCAGCTCACTACTCCATGTCAGTAGTCGGCGCTCAGTGTGGGGATATTAAAGCCACAGAATGAGTGATACATACCTCCCAAATGCAAGTCCCTGGCAGCAGGAAAGGGAGTGTGGTCATAGATAGATGGAGGAGTGGCCACGCTATGATGGGGGCATGACCACGCCCCTAGAGAACTGCCCTTTAACTATCTCCCTCCCCCCAACACTCCCACATGTCGGCCATAGCCCTAAACTTGGTTGGGGGAAGTTGGGAGTTAGGGTGATATGAAGAGTTTTAGGTGCCACCTAGGCAACTGCCTATGTTCACCTAATGGTAACACCAGCCTTGCATCTAGATTTTCACCCAACTTCATAGGTTTGCAGAGAAATATGGCGGTGTTTGTGGAGCAGCATAGGTTTGCCAAAGGGAGGTGTAAGGGCACAGTAGTAACACTATGTGCGCTCAGCTTTGTGGAGTAGTGCAAAAATTAGGATTTATTTTGCAGTGCGAAATCACTGAAATAAGATATAGGTGTAGAGAGGGGGGATGTTTAGGGGCATTCCTTGGTGTGTGGAGCCACACTGACATTTTCATTCCACTCGTTTAGAAAACTCAGAGCTGGAGGTATTCAGGTCTCATTTTAAAAACGACCTATTTCCATAGCTCCAAACTTTGTTAGTCAGTTAATTGGGACTTAAAGAGCTCGCTATCGAAAAGCAACATACAAGTAGGGGAATCATTTACTGGAAAATTAAACATTCCTCATTAAGTACAGCCGCTAATGCAACTAGTTATGTATTAAATATCTTATGACAGTTTGTTCCCAATTGTAAAGCGCTACGGACTTTGCTGGCGCTATATAAATAAATGTTGCAGATGAACCGCCTTACTAAGGCTATGTATGGCTAAGGCTACGTACACCTACCATCTAGAGCAAACATTTATAGTACATGGGGGGGGGGGGTAAGCTCTAATTAAAAGATGGGTTTTCAGAGACTGTTTAATGATTTGAACGCTGTGGTAGAGTTTAATCGGGTGTGGTAAGGAATTCTATTGATGGGGAGCAGCACAAGAGAAGACTTATAGATGGCAGTGAGAAGCGGCTATTAGAGAGGAATTATGCCAAATCACTGGGACAAAGAAGTATGAGATACCAATAAAGCTTCCCTTTTGGTGATCTGGGGCCTGATTCATCAAGGTACTCAAACGCATACGCATCTGTATTTCATACTTTGAGTGACCGTTATATTTGCGTTGGAGTTTGAGATTGAGTTGACTTTGAGTGCCGTATCTGCTCTGTTTGCGCTGCGTATGTGGTGTTTTAGCTCAAGTCCAGTTTAGCAGATACGTATGCGTTTGCGTACCTTGATGAATCAGGCCCCTGATGACCAGAAATGTGGCAGACTTAGCCACACTTTTTGAGTAAGTTGTTACTCATTTATTTGCCATACCACACATGCTAAACATTGACTTATTTGCTATACCATGTTCTGTGTGAGGCACATTACGTATCATGTATATTATGAAGCGCATATCCATTTTGCCCCAGTATACACAGGATTTTTGACTGTGCAGTGACCGCTAATAGACACGGAGCTTTAAGTAAACCCTTTTTGTAGTAACAGACTGTGTTATATGCAGCGCAATAACTTAAACCTCTTGCTCGCACTTTTCCCCACCGTGAAAAACATTTTCAAGTTGTCAGACAGTCAGGAAAATATAGAACTTTATTTCAATTAGAATTGCCTTATTTTAGAGAGAAGTATTTATCAAAGCAACGTAAACATCCCCAAGTTTAATATTAATTGCTCCCATAGTGCATTATCCTTTGCTGTAATTTATCAAGCCGTGAGATAATGCAAGAAGGAATATACCCAGGCTTGCAGTAATTAGAGGAGCTTGCAGGGAATGTAATCCAATGGAGATTTAGCGATATAGAGCGTTCATTAGTATTAGTCCTTGTTTAATGTAACAGTTAAATGGCTTTAGTAATAAGAGGTAGTGCCTGGTTAAAGATACTCAGCAGTCGGCATAGACATATAACAGCATCTGGATAGCGTGGTACATATTTTGCCATTGTTGAAATCGTGCAGTTACATTTGTTCTTGGCTCATCAAGCATTTTATACTTCAACCAAATGTATTTCTACCTCCCTGATTGATCCATCTGCGGACGTTGGCAGTTACCCCTTGATTGAATGTAATATAGTTCAAGAGGTCCTATTTTTTCCCGGCCCATGGAGGTTAGTTGATTAATAAGCATCTCTATTAGAATACACATACAGGATGGTTGACAAAGATGCGAGAATGCAGAGATGCAGGGCGAAGACAGTTTCCTTCCATTTTGTGATGTAATTTGCCTATTTTTGCATGATTGGAACAATTTGCATAGTTGAGTACATAGAGGGCCTGATGCTGAGTTAGGAGCAAAACACAAAAGAAGGAGCAAATTTGCACCACAGCAAAACCATGTTGCATTGAAGGGGGAGGTCAATTTAAAATATGGGGACAGATTTATAGTTGGGGTAGGGAATGTCCTAGATCATCTTTAAATTTCAGTGTAAAAATAAAGCTATCAAGTATGTGTGCTACATGAAAAGCAGCCAGTATTTTCCTTGCGTGCAAATTAATGAATTCACTTGCACCCCTTGCATTGTAACATGGTTTGTTCAGGAGCAAACTTACTCCTTTCTTTTGTTTTGCTCCTAAGTCAGCATAAGTTCCTAAGACGGCAGCGGCAGCAGGGAAGTCAGCTTTATGGCTGTAAGGAGCTGGACGGACCGAATCTTGCCATGGCAGCTGGGCTATACTGGCCTGAAGATGTATGGGGTAACTAAGCACTCTGCCGTGCCAGTCTCAGGACGGACAATAAGGCTTTACGCCCTTTGATAATTATACCCCTATATTTAGCTAAGAAAACGGGATATGACATCCCAGACTATTCCTTCGAATTCACCTGATACATGTCAGCTGACATCTCCAGCTCACAAGTAAGTAGGTTAGGAATAACTTTAACATATGCTTATTCTTTCATCCAAAAGCAGCAGAAATATAAAAAAAACTAAAATTGATCATCTGGTAACTAAGTAAAAAAATAATAATATGGATTTCCCATTTAAGAAATGAAACACTTAAAAGATCTTCAACTAATACCCCTTTGTCCAAAATGAAAACTCTTTGAAGTGTATTTTATGGGAACAAGGTGCTATAGCTTTACCCTTCCCGAATAACAATGTCTGTGTAAATGCTCTGTATGTTAGGTGAGATTACTGTAGAAAGAATACCTTTTGATGTCTGCTCTCTGATTTGGTCTGGCTCAGTGAAGGCGGCGGCCAAGTGATCTATACAGGGGCTTATGGGTAATGAACATTTCATCCTTTAATTCCACTGTAAATGTATCTCAGGTCATACAGTACGACAGAGGTTAGACTAGAAAGCAACAGTACATATTAAAGAGACGGGAAGAGAGAAATAAAAAGTGAAAGGTTACTGGAAAAGAGCAGAACGAAGGGAGAAAGACTGCCGCAGGACAAGGAGTCTGCTCCTTTGGTGAAAACTGCAATGTTCTCAATTGCACAACATGTTCGATATATTACACTGAATTGGCTGAATTGAAGAAGTTCATTTCACATAAAGGAGCATTTCACACTCACATTTTTTTTCTGATTCACAAAAAAAATATTGTTTTGTTTTGTTTTGTAAAACACAGATAAATTGTGTTTTTAATTCAAATTTGATGCTCTGAGCATGACCACCAAGAGGAGTTTTGGTCCCAAATACAAAAAATGTATTGAAATCCCCTCCATAGATGCTTAAGACAGAGTTTGTGCTCTTCAGTTCTTCCGAAGGGGGATTGGCAACACCACATTCGCCGTGTGACGGCACCGCTTTGACACAAAGGGGGGAATTCAATTCCCCCGGAAGTACCATTTTTACGGTAATAGTGCGCATACTTACCGTTATTATGGTAGTTCAAACGCCGGCTTTTTGCTTGCAGCTCAGGGTAATATCTATAACGTGGCGGTACTTTGGGGGGAATTGAATTCCCCCCAAAGGGGCATATTCAATTAGGTTACAGTACCGCAACATCGCTGATTTCCGTTCGCAACCCTATGGGGTGCGCATGGAAATCTGCGGTGTTGCAGTAAAGGGACTTGTGCAGCTGCGCGTGATCGCGATCACCGGACCTCATTGACCTAATTGAATATGCCCCAAAGCATGCTATACAGGCACGCCTGGCCCTAATACTTTATACCCGCCCCTCTCGCTGCGCTCCTGGCTCTGAGCAGGACTTCGTTTTATGCATGAATCAAAGACATCTACACTAGGCGCTCAAACACAATGGGCATGCACCTAAAATGACCTATTGTCAAGCAATACCGGGCATTCCATCCGTTGCCATAGAGATACTAAGTCAAAAGTTACTGCTTGGCAGTGGAGCAAGAAAAGGGGGGACGGGTGTAAGAAATTATTTTCAGGAATCACATAAATTGCATATGTATAAGAAGCAAGAGTTCTGATACTATTCCTGTGTTTTCAGCATGATGTCTTAAAAAATAGATATTTGTGTATAAATCAAGGGTTAATTACAACAGGTTCTCCAATTTTGTAGTGAATTCAAATATTTATATTAGTTATAAAAAAATGTATATTGGGAATACTGTGTAAAAAACTATTATATGCACTCTTATTTAAATTATTTTTAGATTTGGAGTTATGTGTGTTTATAAAGGCACAAGGTTACAGGCCCTTTATAAAGGGTTCATGACAGCAAGGTGATCTCTGAAGTCCTCTAAAATTTATAATGCCAATAGTTCCCATGGCTAGAACCACAGGGTGCTTTCTTCTCCCCTTTATTTAACCATAGGTCTATTGCAATGAGACTCTGTAATAAGCAAAATAAACACCCATTTCCTGTCACATGACCTCTTGCACACTTGTGTTCACAGATAAAATACACTTGTGCATAAAGTGCATATGTGACCTCTGAGTTTATCAATAGCTGAGGGCAATAGCTGACCTCATAACGCTCTTTACATAGACAGTTATTGGTATTTGTAAATAAAATAAGATCTAGTAAGCAGGATCAATTTGTCTTCCTGAGAGTATAGGATATGTCGGAGTTATATAATTAAAGAATAATAATACAAACAATAGAATATATGTGTATATCTAGCCAAATTAAATAAATTTTAATGGTGTTTGTGTCACATAGGTCAGTGAAGGACAATGATCAAAATATGAACCAATACCTCATTTTTCATTTTGCTAGATACACACAGATATGCAGTGTTAAGGACAAGACAACAACTGTCTTTTTGTTTTGTAAACATATATGAGCTTTTATATTGCCATGCAGCTGGTACCATATATAATCTGGGATTAACCTAGGGCAGTCTTATTTCTTCTCTGATTTTGTTTAAAAAAATAGAATATAATTAATTTATTACATTTTTATTTTTACTTTTATTTTAGCTTTGATTGAGGTGACACTTATGCGCCCTCCCCCAAGGTCTATTGTAGGTGGCACACCTCTCCACAGTTGTGACTGTGCAAAAATTTGGCATACCCTACAAATGAGTTTTTGGACTTGTTGGACATGGATGTGGGTGAATGGGTAGTTTGGGTGAATCGGGGAGTGGTTTAATATGTCCCAATTTTTCAATTGAGGATAATCTAAAGTATGGAGTTTGTATTGCCACCTCCATAATTCACCCCCTGGATGAAGCTTGCAAGGTAAGGGGGTCTGTTTCAATGCACTGATAAATGTACATTAGCTATACAAATAGACACAATAACACAAATAAAGGCTCCTGTTGTCCCAAAAAGGCACTGGCGCTGCAGTTTCGTAACTGACATTTGGTGTCAGCAATGGGATGCAGAAGAGGGATAGGAAGCATCCTGGTACCTCTGTACTAGTGTCAGTAACAGCGCGCCTGAAACATGGACCGTAGAAAGAAGTGCACATGGATAAGTCACTATATACCCTGTAATGCAGTCCTTGTATGAGGAAAGCGTGAATATTTGAGTATACAGATACTGGGGAAACAAGCTGACAGCCTTGTCCGTGCCACACATAGAATTCTAATAGTCTCACCTAGACTTGTTGTAAGAGTTATTTGGTAAACCAAGCTACAGCAAATTTGCTCGCCTCTATTTATATACAGTAAGCTTTCAAACCCGGAAAAAAGATAAATGCACTGTATCTCTCTTACAGGTCGTCAGCACTTAGAACTGAACAGAGCACTAGCAGACCTTTACACTGTATGCAGCAATTACATGTGACCTTTCACAGACCAACACAACCTTTCCATTTGTTTTCAAAATTGATCCGCATTAAGGTTTTTATATTGAGCTGAGAAATTATATGAGAGATGTGTGAACTGTGCTCTTTCATTGGTTAGTTGTTAGAGGAACAAGCCGAGAAGGGCTGAATTCTCGGAGGCCATACAGCCTGCTTTATAAGAACCTCTCAGATGTATTAAACTTGTTTCCTGTTTTTAAAAGGACTTTGCAGAAAGCAGTTGTGTACACTGGCTGATAGGAATGCAGGTATTTTTATTTTGTATAGACTGTTCCATTAGTAGTCCCTTTATCACGTGGTCTATTGCAGTTTATTGTTTGTAATAATTTGCTTATTTTCAGTTAACATGTGTAGTGAAATATTTTGCTAAACTGAGGGAAACCACAGAAATAATTTATTGTATATTTTCCTCAACAGTAAGGGCAAGTATGAACAGACGCGGGCTGACAACAAGCAGCCCGGGGGGCGCACAGGCGGCCGCATCACATGACACACGATGCGGCCACGTCATTGATGACGCGGCCACATCGAGTGTCATATGATGCGGCCTGTGCGGCCCGAACAGCGGTCACTCTGAGCGGCCCGGGGGACCGATGTCCTTCTGCCCCCCGGGCCGCTCAGAATCACGGCTGTTAGGGCCGGCTGCCCCCCGGAAGCAATATAAATGTGATGCGGCCACGCAGGTCTGCACGGCGTGCACGGCGTGCGCCCCCCCCCGGGCTGACGGACGTCAGCCCGCGCATGCCCCTGAGTATGAATCCCACTGATAAAAGAAGGCATTCATTTTTTTACACTTTATATTTGATTAAGTAAAAACTAATTATTTTAAATTACTAATTTTGCATGATCAAAAATAAATAAATATATATTTTTATATCTTATGTTAAAAAAGTACTATTGCTTATTTTTTTTTATATTACATACAGTTATGCATCTACGTCTACCTACCTGACATCATTCACCAATAAAACTAATGTGCACTGATATTAAAGGACACACCTTTCATTGATATTATACGGTGTGAATAGAGGGTTGGGTTCGTATTCCTCTTTCCTCCCGAAGTAATTTTCCACAGTCTAATTCAGTGGATAGAGTGGTCCCAGAAGTGGAGTTTGACGGGTGAGTTGGTTTACATTGCAGCCCGTAAAAGAAGCAAAAAGCCTTTGCATGCAAAAGGAATGGGGGGAAAAACATGCATAAATAATAATAATAATGTGATAATTGATTATAGCACAGAGAATTCAGCAGAAGGTCAAAGCAAATTCAACAGAAACGATGGAAAAACACTTTATTATACATGCAAATGAAAAATAAATGTAATAAGATGTACATGCTAAATGTAATCATACATGCAGAGTTCACACATCCTAATAGGGTTTCCAATGAATGAAGATTATTTTTAAAAAAAAGCAAAGTGGAATTATCGGCGCTTCTCTTAATGCAAGAACTCCTGCTGCTGAAAAAATATATGCATACAATACTCAAAATAGTGATCAGTGCACGGTGAACTGAAGCATACAATATGGCACTAAATAAATTAATCCACGTGCATTTATTTATTTAGTGCCATATTGTATGCTTCAGTTCACCGTGCGCTGATCACTATTTTGAGTATTTAAAAAAAAGCCTGATTACATTTCAGAGATGCATTCTGTGCGGGCAAACCACTTAAAATTGCTGGAAAAATGCATTGATCCGTGGGACAAAGGCTCCCACAGGGATGTGCCCATGCTGAGACAAGATGAGCACCACTGTAGACGGCACGTTTAGGTGTAGATGAGTAGGTGGCAGGACAGCATGCAGAGTGCATTGTATCCTCCTCCCGTAGTGCTGGGAGGGGAGCTGTCAGTGGGCCTTGTCACACTAAGCTGAGAACTTTCAGTATGCTTCCTGGAACTTCACTGACAGCTCTCCTCTGTAACATGGTTCAGCGTCAGGGACCTGCAGTCAGTGAGTCCCTGGGAGTTGGGCAGAGAGTGTTCATTTAACAGCCCGACTTCTAGAGCTCCAGGGGCACCACCGTGGCTCAGTGGTTTGCACTTCTGCCTTACAGCACTGGGGTCATGAGTTCAATTCCTGACCATGGCAAAGACTGATGTGAGTGAGTTCTCTGTACAGCGCTGCGCTATATAAATAAATGGTGATGATGATGATTATCGTCAAGTGTCAGAGAGGCAGAGACATCCCCAGAGATGGCGTCTGTTTTCCTGAGGGTTGTTAGGTGCTATCGAGGCAGGTTACAGGCAGTAATCCACCATTACCCATCAGGATATCAGCAGGGCTGTAACTAGGGCTGTGCAAGTGTGGCCAACGGCCCAGGGTGCAATGCTAAAGGGGGGGCACAGTTATGAATATTTTAGGTTAATATGATTAAAATTGAAGGCTCGGAGGCGTCAGTTTTCCTTCTCGCCTCAGGCGCTAAAATTTGAGGTTACGGCTCTGGCTATCACTAGCTGTGTGAGTTGTAATGTTATTTACTGTATTGTACTGTTATATGTAATGTATTGTTGCTTGCCCTCCGTATGCACATGTGGCGCCCTATAAATAAAGGTTAATAATAATAATAATAATAATAATAATAATAATAATAAGAGCACACATGATGAAAAAAGACCTGTTGGTGTAAACTAAGGATCTCAATGACAGGTATATTTTCCAGACAATTTTACAGTGGTTTGTCCAAGTTCACAAGGGAGGAGCATCAACAAGGTAGCGGTTAGTTTGAGTCAAGCAAGCAGCAGGGGAAAGGACCTGCTGTGCGTGCAGCCTGGGAGGGGGGGTGATCACATGGGCTAATAGAAAACTATTGGTCAATGTTTTTCCCCATCAGTGATTGGGGAAAAAACATGATCCAAGATTAAAGTTGCACTACCACTAAGTAAAACACCCCCTCTGCCGTCATTTTAGCTTGGCAATCTAAATTGATTTGCTGATCCGATGTTACATAACCGGCAGACCCTGCGGGACGGCCCTGCACTACCGCCTTTTACCAGGTGGTGGTGCAGCCTTTTATGATAAAGCTCTAATATTATTTTTATGTTAAAAAAATCATATAGCTTTATTTTCAAATAAAAGTTATATGTGTTAGTTGAAACAAATAGATTAGCAAGAAAAAACAGTATATATAATCATAATTGATAATTCTGTAATTTTCATATGTTATTTCACAAACCAAAATCCAACTGGGATGTTGTCTAAAATTTTTAGCATACAACACAAAATAGGCTTTAACTTCTTATAACACAAATTAAGAAAATTAAAATTAAACATAACACTGACCTTACTACAGTAAAACCCAGACACTGCAGCCATCAGGGATCAATCAGTTCACTTACCTGTTCTGCAGTAATAACATGGTGCATTCTACAAATGACATTGCTAAACTTAACTGGAGAACCCCATTAACGCTTCAAGAGGAGATGTATGTACAGCAGCTGCAGCAATATTTATATAGCTCAGAAATGAGCTTCATACGGTCACAATAAAGTTGCCAGAACTTAATTTATTTGTTACATTGCATACACACAGAGAACGGCTGGTCTAATATATATAACAATGCAGTCTATTAATTCACCAGTACTTGTTCCCTATAAATTAATCCCATGGCTATTACAACACCTAGTACTAAAATAGCTGTATCTCAATGAAGTCGCTGATTACTAGTGAATAGATAGGCTGCATTCTTATAAATATTGGATTTTGTGCTCAACACTTCACTGTGTGTAGGCCACATGTGAACTCTAGTTGTGAGACGTTAACACAGAGCAAGTTACTTACTAATGGCTAATAACACAGGTTCAAACAATGGTGTAACCCATAGCAACCAAAAATTGTTAAGCTATCATTGGTGTAGTACAATGATCCTTCACCTACGGCCCCAGCTCCTTCCTGCTTTATTGTCAGATGTGTTTGTTATAGCTTGTAACACTTGTAGAAAATACCTGCTGATATGTTATTACAGAGAATTGTCTCTTTGATAAAATGTATTGTTTAAACTTATTCCTGCGATTAAGGGTAATGTGTGACCAGGGCCGGATTAAGGGAATGGAGGCCCCTGGGCTAAGGGGGCCCCCATTCCCCCGTGAGGCCTCCCCTGTAAGCCGCCCTCCCCCCCCCAAAGCGCTTACCTCCTTCTCCTGTCACTCTTGACCTTCTGCGGCATGCTGTAAGCTCCTTACTGAGGAGATCTCGTGACACTCTCTCACGAGATCTCCTCAGTATGGAGATTACTGAGCGCTACGGAAGGACAACAGTGACAGGCTAATCAATAATGATGCTGAGCTCTGTCAAGGGCCCCCTGGATGCCCGTGGCCTCTGGGCTGTAGCCCTGTTAGACCTCGGGTTAATCCGGCCCTGTGTGTGACCCATTTGAAGGTTTAAAGAATGCAAGTATCTGATTGGTTATTAGGGATTACTGCATTGTGCAGTCTGGCACCTCTGTTATGTGTGTTTTGCAAATATCCCAAAACACAGATGAGCGCAGACCAGCTCTCGGTTCATTATAACACTCACCTGCTTTTCTCCGACGCGTAAAAATGAACAACATTCTCACCTGTTCTATATCACTGTTTTTCCTGGATTTATAGATGAATTCTCCAATGGCTACAAAGACTGATAGAACGAGTCCTGCAGCGAGCACTATGAATATACCACCAATGTTCTCCACTCCTAAGGCGCTGGCTTCTTTACTGTCTTCCTCCGGGCATCCGTTCCCTCTCCACCATTTCTCCTTCATCATATGCAGTTTCCCTTCTTCTTGTAGCTGGAGAATAGCAATGGTGATTTTATCTCTGTACGGAGAACCTGCGAGAAGGCAGACTATATGGTAGTACATGTCGTTTCAGAGTAAGGAGAAATATCATTGTTTAATAGATTGTGTAAAATAAATATAAGATTAACAAAAATAATTTGCTTCCCAGATCTCAGTGCATAAGCAAATGTAGGTGACTCTGACTCTTTTGTCTGCTATCAGTAATTTTGTAGTTGGTATGGCCGTGGCATTGAAAAATGCCATGCTTGCCCCCTTGCCACACCTGCATGAATAAGATTGTCAGGAGGGAAAGACTCTTTAGATATGGTGAATTTCGCAAGTAATGCTGGCAACACACATAGTAACCCTGCGGCTTGGTCTGAGAGCTCAGTGACTGAATCAATGTCAAATCTGGGCACACTTGAGTGGCCAAAATGGATGAGATCTGGCCAATTGGCACACAGTCAAAAAGCTGAACCACTTCTGGACTATGAGGGGGTCTGTCTGTAAACATAGATGATGAGTAATCGCACAAGCTGATAGTGGCCATCTGCTGACCACATTGACCAAAATGCCCAATAATGATTGGGATAATTAGGCATCACATTCTTTCTGTGGCTGCACAGACTGCGACATCGCAGGATGTGTAGTCAGCATTAGAACACCTTTATAGAAGCTGATAAAAATATTATACAGTGACGAGAAAAAATATGTGAACCCTTTGGAATTACCTGGATTTCTGCATAAATTGGTCATAAAATGCGATCTGATCTTCATCTAACGCACAAGAAGAGACAGACACGGTCTGCTTAAACTAACAACACACAAACATTTATACACTTTGATGTCTCTATTGGACGCACCGTGTAAACAGTCACAGTGCAGGGTAGAAAAAGTATGTGAACCCTTGAATTTAATATCTGGTTGACCCTTCTCTGGCAATAATAATCTCAACCACACATTACAGTGGCCTAGTGGTTAGCACTTCTGCCTCACAGCACTGGGGTCATGAGTACAATTCCCGACCATGGCCCTATCTGTGTGGAGTTTGTATGTTCTCCCTGTGTTTGCGTGGGTTTCCTCCGGGTGCTCCGCTTTCCTCCCACACTCCAAAAACATACCGGTAGGTTAATTGACTGCTATCAATATTGACCCTAGTCTGTGTGAGTGTGTGTCTATATTAGGAAATTTAGACTGTAAGCTCCAATGGGGCAGGGACTGATGTGAATGAGGTCTCTGTACAGCGCTGCGGAATTAGTGGCGCTATATAAATAAATGATGATGATGATGAACCAAACTTTTCCTGTAGTTGCGGATCAGACCTGCACAATGGTCAGGAGGAAGTTTGCACCATTCCTCCCTTCAAAAATGTTTCAGTTCAGTAATATTCATTGAATGTCTGGTGTGAATCGCTTTCTTAAGGTCATGCCACGGCATCTCAATTGGGTTGAGGTCAGGACTCAGGACTCTGACTGGGCCACTCAAGAAGGCTAATTTTCTTCTGTTGAAGCCAAACAGCTGTTGCTTTACCCAAATTCTGTTGAGCTTCTATTGGGGGACAGCTTGGCTTATGTTCTCATGGAAAAAGTCTAGATAAACTTTGGAATTCATTTTTCCATCAATAGGAGCAAGCAGTCTAGGCTTTGCAGCCCCAAACCATGATGCTCCCTCCACCATACTTTATAGTTGGGATGAGGTTTTGATACTGGTATGCGGTGCCTCCATTTTTCTCCACATATATTGTTGTGTGTTCCTTCCAAAGAATTCAACTTTTGTTTCATCTGTTGACAGGACATTTTTCCAGTAGCGCTGTGGTATATATAGATGATCTTTAGCGAACATCAGACGTTCAGCAATATATTTTTGGACAGCAGTGGCTTCTTTCGTGGTGTCCTCCCATGAACACAATTCTTGTTTATTGTTTTATATATTATAGACTTGTGAACAGATACGTTTGCAATATTCAGAGATTTTGGCAAGTCTTTAGCTGTCCGCTCTAGGATTATTCTTAACCTCTTTGAGCTGTGCTTTTACAGTCATCTTTGCAGCACGGCCACTCCTAGGGAGATTGGCTACAATGCTCACCGTCTCCGGTGAAGACTTTTAGAATTACTTTTGCATCCCTTTCCAACTATATGCAAGTCAACAATCCTTAATCTTAAATCTTCTGAGATCTCATTTGTTCGAGCCATGACTTACATCAGGCAATGCCTGTGAATATAAAACTCCAAAATTTGTGAGCGGTTTTTATAAGGCAGACGACTCTAACCCACATCAACAATCTTGTCTCATTGACTGGACTCCAGGTTAGCTAACTACTGATGCCAGTTAGCTTTTTTAGAAGTCATTAGTCAAGGGGTTCACATACTTTTTCCAACCTATACTTTGAATGTTTTAAATATGTATTCAATAATGTCAAGAAAAGTACTGTAATTTGAGTGTTATTCATTAAAGCAGACTGTGCTTATCTATTCTTCTATTCCTCAAATGAAGATCAGATCACATTTTATGACCAATTTATTCATGAATCCAGGTAATTCCAAAGGGTTCACATACTTTTCTTGCCACTGTATATTAATCTTACAGATACAATGGGAAATAATAACTCAAAATGGACATAGTATGTCTTAAAGTTGGCCCCACATGATATAATCCTTTGATTTAGCCTAATTCAGTCTCACAAGGTGGATCACATTGTACACCAGGCTGTCCGGCAACTGGAGTGAATGACCAAAGCATTTCTTGATTAGAATGATGGACTGTTTATGCCGAAAGAGTTAAAGCAAGATTTTGGAAGAACAGTCCTGATTTTTCAAGGTAAAGCAGAACTTTTTCGCAGTGCAAAAGGTCCAGATATTAACACCTTAGAGGTAGCGGCATCCACAACTTATTCACTACTCTCAATTTGCTGCTGTTTATGTAAATTAGGTATATTATATAAAGCAAGCATACAGATCAGCAACTAGAGAATTTACAATGTAAGTTTGCTCAAATCTGATTTTGCGGTAGAACAGGCTGTTTCGCAGAGGTGCTAAATTCCAATGGTTTAACCTTTTGCTTCACCTTGCCACAGAATGGCCATTTCTGTATTGGTAATTTCACATTTTGTGGAATTCATAGTCTATAATACAGCTGGGATGACAACAGTTAATTCATTCTGCTCTGTGGTGTGGTTGGTGTAGGACCAGGAAATCCGGGCAGACCACCCAAGGCCAAATTCCGACACAGAGATGTGTAAGATTATATATAAAAAAGTGGAATGAGGTGAATATTCTGCTGAACAGTTTTGAAAATTCCGACCATCTCTAATAAAAAAAACAAAGTCGTCATGGCACAAGAAATAAATCTATATATATATATATATATGTATATAAATAATAGTAGTAGCTAGCCGAGGGGGAAATAAGCAGTACATTGAGTGTAAACTTGAAAAGTGTGAATTAATAAAGGGGGGTAGGGGGTTGAATGTTCTTTGACCTGACTTTTTCACTTTTGCAAACCAAGAAAATTGTGTGATCATTGCATTGTTTTTATTGGGAATTCAATGTATCCAAGAATCTTTGAAAATGGCAAGAAATTGCTCTTGGGTGTGGACATGATTATGTATCATACATAAAATACAGAGCCGGATTAAGACCCCATGGAGCTGAAGGCAACATACCAGTTTGGACACTCTTCCAAACTCCATTTGTCGAAAAAAAAAACCCAACAACATCAAAATGGGTTTGGGTAATCTGGCCCCCTGAGTGCCTACTGGGACCTAAATAAGATTCTAGGTTACTTATTAAATTATGATCTGGCTATGATAAAATAAGTTAAAATAATAAAGTATCATTAAAATGTAAATGTAATAAACAATTGTCTACCAGTATCAAGTAATATCAAGAACATTTAAGTCGTTGGAACTGAAAGAGTTAACAATACTAGCTAATTAATTTAGTCAATTTCAACAGAATTTCGCCCAACACCATCAATCATTTCTCTTGCCCTTTATTTTCTTTCAGTTTGTCCAAGTGGAAAAATATATTTGTCATTATATACTTGTCACTTTTATTAGCATTTTCTAACAACAGTTCCCAGAAACATTTTATTAAGTTAAAAAAAAAAGAGCATAATTTATACATTTGCAGAATGTACTCTCAGTCCGGCGGGGATCGGTCATTTTTATTTCCGATGCCAAAAAATAGAGTTTTATGGTTGGTAAAATAATAATTTTGTCACTAGTGGCAGATAGAATATATGGACATCATTTCAGCAATAATTTAAGTGAAATTTATATTTATTGTTCGTGATTAAATGACCGAACAGGCAGCGTGAATCAGGCTTATGTCCAAATACAGTAATATGAGACCATTGGGGCCATTTACAATGAGAGGTCTGTCTGCTACAACTCATGTGCATGTTGTGGCCTATGTACATCATCATCATCACAATTTATTTATATAGCGCCACTGATTCCGCAGCGCTGTACAGAGATCTCATTCACATCAGTCCCTGCCCCATTGGAGCTTATAGTCTAAATTCCCTAACATACACAGACAGACAAAGAGAGAGGGAGAGACTAGGGTCAATTTTGATAGCAGCCAATTAACCTACAAGTATGGTTTTGGAGTGTGGGAGGAAACCGGAGCACCAGGAGGAAACATACGCAAACACGGAGAGAACATACAAACTCCACACAGATAAGGCCATGGTCGGGAATTGAACTCATGACCCCCTGATGCTCATTGACGGCCCGGCACACGCACTCACCCATGCCTAAACACTACTTAGAATATTCCCTTTACTTCGTTACATTTTCAGTGTCTTAGTATTGTGGTTTTGCTGCTTTTTGTGACCTTCAGGTTCACATAGAACAACTTGGGAAAAATCGTTTGTCACATACATGTTGCTAAATTATATCCATAGGGCCTGGTTGAACTGGGAACTGCATGGGTAATTCCAGAATTACATAATAACTTGTGATGAGATATAAATAATAGTCCCATGTGTGTTCGTTTGAGACTCCTTGTATATGAAGGGGGTGCCTCTAATTTTAGGTAATTGACATATCAGGCTTGTGCATGCACCATATCGGTGCAAATACAACTGCAAAGCCAGTAAAGCCGCCAGACCACCGTAAAGGTCGTCTGATTGGATCATTTCAAGCCATTTCCTGGGGCTTTTCTAATGGGTGAAGCCACGATACAGAACAATAAAGGAATAAAAGAGACAATAATCAATCTTGTCCCAAATATATAGCAAGTAGGCGGTCTCCATCTCAAACTCCCCAAATTATGTTAATGGGAAAACTGTGGCTCATGGTACTGCAGTACAGCTCTATGGAAGCAATGTCAACGGCTTACAGTTCAGTGTGTGGTGGAAAACTGGCTGAAAATGTAGTGAGGTTGCTCTCCAATTCATGTAACAGTAAGGACTTCTCATGGGGTGATTTTCTAAATATGGGAGGCAGGTAGGTTTCATTAAGATGGGGTTGTCCAAAAATGAATAACCTCTTTAATGATTCACCTGTTCCCTCCATTATAGCCAATAGAACAACCTCTTGCATTTTAGGTGATCCCAACAAAAGCACTGAGGCCACAAATAAACAAGAGGAGAGAAATCAGCAGCACAAAAGCAGCTTTGGGTGAGAGGGGGTTGATGTAGCCTGAGGAGCAGTCAAAGCTTTATTTGTAGTTCTGCCCTCTAGTGGTGACTGCTACTAATACCCACTATGTCCTACCCCAAAACTGATTGTCCCTGATCGTAATAAAAAAAACCTCACCAATGGGTGTGCCGACTCCATAACCTTTCGAATCTATGAGTCCTCCAATTTGGGTCAGGTTGCAGTTTCGTTGCGTGACATATTCAATACTGGTGGACTCCATGAGTAGAGCGTAGTCCGTTGTGAGAACTCTCTGAATGCCTTCATCATTGTTCTTCACCAGCGCTGTCTGCTGTCTGCTGCTCATAAATGCCCACATCTTTTCATAGGTCGAAATCTTGGATTTCTATAAATAATAAAAACCATTGTCAGCAGGCAAAATACCGGCCTCCCCTGTATCATCTTTCATTTGAGAAAATCATCCATTGCCTTGTTCGGTGACAGTATCACATTTATGTCTTTGCTATTTTCCACAAACTGTGAGCAAATCCTACTTCAAGGACTGATAATAAATAGTTTAAAAATGCCATCTTGTGTTCTGATTTAGTGCCGTTTGTGGACAGCCAGCCCATCTGCTTTACTACGCCATAAAATATCAGTATTAAACCCTCCATCGTGACTGCTCCACACAAAATCTCCAACACAAACATACTGTACAGACATTCCGTGTGGATATATAGCTGCAGCCTATCCAGGAAACGGCAACAGTTTAATATTGAAAGCACCAGACAGAGCGAGAGAGAGGAGATCATCATCATTATCTGTATAGCGCCACCAATTTCACGGCCCTGTACAGAGAATATTCGTCATTCACATCAGTCCCTGCCCCACTGGAGCTTGCAGTCTAAATTCCCTAACACACACACAGATAGACACACACACTAGTGTTTATGTTGTCAGCAGCCAATTAACCTACTAGTATGTTTTTGGAGTATGGGAGGAAATCCGAGCACCCTGAGGAAACCTACGCAAACACGGGGAGAACATACAAACTCAGGCCTGGCGCTCCCATTAGGCAAGGTTAGGCACTTGCCTAGGGCACCGGGCTCTGGATGGCGCCTTAGAAATAAAATTACTTTAAAACTGTGCGGCTATCGCTGACCATACCTTCCACGGCCGCCGCACAGCGTTCAGATAAATCCACGGGGAGGGGGGAAGGGGCTATTGCTCACCACCACCGCCGGCTCTCTGCTCCATCTCCTCCCCTCCACCCACTGACTGTCGGGCGTGACATCATCATCACGGCCCGACAGTGTCAGTGAGTGGAGGGGAGGAGACGGAGCAGAGAGGCGGCGGTGTTGAGGCAAGGTAAGGAAAGACGTGGGGAGGAGGGAGAAGGGCGACGATTTTTAAAGTGTGCCTGCGGAGGGGGGCGCCGATTTTGACAGTGCGCCTAGGGCGCCAAGGACCCTAGCACCGGCCCTGTACAAACTACACACAAAAAAGGCCCTGGTTGGGAATCAAACTCATGAGCCGAGTGCTGTGAGGCAGAAGCGCTAACCACTGAGCCACCATGCTGCCCATGTGAGAGACAGACAGATATACAGCCAGGCAGACAAGCAGACGAATTGCTGCACAGATTGGCACATACACATTGTCAGGGTCTGTGGTCAATTAGAAAAAGTACACATGAAACAAGTCAAGCTCATGTTTCTGCTTCACAATGATATTTATATACATTTATACAAGTTATCATTGGCTACACTCTATTTTGTATGCAAAACCAATATTCTTGAAAATGCAGTTTGTTAAATAAGGTCCTTTAGGGGTGCCTAAGGTAAGACGTTAAAAAACGTATATGTTGCCGGTCCCTCTCTCAGTACACAGCTCAACTCCACTCTGCAGTAAATACATTCTGCTCAGCAGGGATTGATCGGACCACTATATAGAGAATGTCATGATAAATGTGTGAGAGGGGATGAAAGAAAGGGAGGTATTGCAATGAAAATAGGGGATATTATGAAGCAATGAGGAATATTGTGAAGAAAAGGGGAATATTATGTAGAAAAGAGGGAAAAGTAGGTGTTGATGAAGGAATTAAGTGATGCAAGGGGTAATGAGAGACATATTAGGATGAAAAGAGGAGGGAAAGAACTTGAAGGAGGGAGAGAATGATGCTCATATGGGGAAATGGCAATTATGAGTGGGAATAGGGGTGGGGAAAGAGGGTGATGAAAATGGGGATAGATGTACAATGTAACTCACAGCACAGGTTAACTTAATGCTTTTAGTTCCAATACTTAAAGCTCTGAAACCACCTACATTATCGTACCTGCAAGAGGACCAATCAGAAGCTGAAATGTCAGTGATTGCAGCTTCTCATTGGTCCTTCCACTCACAGTTATCACCTCCACAGAGTCACACACAACCAGGGGTGAGACACTAATTACAGAGCCTCGGGAAAAACAGCTGCATAGGTAATTAGCTCCAGGTGGCCATACAGTCTTATAATACTTTATGAATTATCTCAAGCATATTACAGCATTATATATAATATATTATATAACCTATAGACACATCTACAAACATGCAAACATATGTATGGATAATGAGAAAAAAACAGGGAAAATAAAATATTCAATAAAATTTAATTACATGAGATACGTGCATTAGAGAAATAAGGTGACCTTATTGAACTAAATGTAAAAAGCATCTTGACTTTTTTGAACTTGTTTTAAGCCTAATAGCATTTAGAAAATAGCTACTAATGTGTTATTACTTATATCTGCTTATCATTTGCACCCGTCAGGTCCTCTTAAGTTTTAATTAGTGCCAAAGTGTTTCTTAAACAGGGGTCAGGGGAACCTTGCTTGTCTTAGAGCATAACTTCTTACCGTTAAGGAGACCTTAAAGGGATTAATGACCTGTTAAGGTCTCCTTAAATTCAACAAGCGAGTTTAGAGAACCTGGAGAACCTGTGTTATCACTAGTCTCTTTTATGTATAGTGGTCCGGCATTCACATAATGGAGTGCATTCACTGGAGGGAAAGGTCACCAGTGGAGTACCCCAGGGATCTGTATTTGGGCCAGTGCTTTTTAGTATCTTTATGGGTGACATTACAAATGGTATTGAAGAGACAGTATGCCTTCTGCAGATGACACAAAGATATGTAGCAGGGTAGACACACCAGGAGGGGTAAAACATATGATCAATGATCTAGGTAGACTAGAGGAATGGTCCAAGAGAGTGACAACTACAGTTAATGCCAAACAATGCAAAATCATGCACTTGGGTCTCAAAACCCCAAAAGGCTAAATATAGTATTAATGGCCCTATAATGGAAACTACTGAGGAGGAAAGGGATCTAGGAGTCACTATTTCAGGTGACTTAAAGGTAGGTAAGCAATGTAACAAAGCAGTGAGGAAGGCAAGTCAGATGCCTGGTTACATAGGGAGAGGAAATAAATAAATAATAATGCCACTGTATAGGTCATCTAGAATACTGTGTTCAGTTCTGGAGGCCATATCTCCAGATGGATATAAATACCATTTTCGAAGAGTGGTCTCCCGTCGAGCTAGAATCTGGAGGGAAGGATCGGCAGAGCCTGCTGAATACTGGATTGCAGGTGCTCATTCCACTTGGACAAGATTCCTGAGAAGGATACCCGCGTCTGCAGGAAGCAGGGACCAGGGCATGGAAGACGTCAGATACAGCGGACGACTGGTCGCTACCTGTGTAGAAGATGAAGGTAGACCTGTGAACACTCTCCACTGGGACACTCTGTATCCAGGCACAAGTGAAGATGCCTGCTCGGTGGTACCTGAGAAGTTGGATGCTATAGGTACCACGGAGGAGAAAGCTGCTGAAGAGGTACCTGCGAGAGAAGACAATACTCTGGAGAGCGCAGATGGTATGTGGTGGATGTCACCACCCTCTGTAGAGGAGCCATGAGCCGCAGTAGAGGTGCCTGATGATTGGGAGGAATCGGCAACCCCCATGAAAGAGACTCCATGGGTGAGGAAGATGGCAGGCTGGACTGGGTCCTATGTGAGAGATCCCTACTGAAGAGAATCCAGCGAACATGGCTCTTTCATCCCTCCATACTAACAGATTCACTGTCAACCAATCAGTGGCCAGGACAGTGAGCCCAAAAGGGCACATCTCTGGCCATTTGAATTTTGGTGATGATTCAAGACAATCGGTGCTCACTATGTCATAGCCCTAACGATGGCTTATATACAGCCACTGCAAGTGGCACGTGCAGTCCAACGGTGGCAAGAGTCCTCCGAGGAGCTCCATAGACGAGTCGGCGAGATCAAGGCAGGAGAGTTACGGAGAAGCACAAGCCATCAACTGGAGAAGCAGCAGGGGAAGGCACTGAGCTTTACACAATTATCCTCTGCTGCCAATGAAAGCTGGCAGAGAAAGGTAAGGTCATTGGGCAACCATCTCTCTGGCCCACGCCTGCACTCTAGCTCCTGTACACTTTTGGGGCACAAGTCCCGTGGCACATTTCGGGCACTGGGCCCATGGTCCATTAGTGGGCACAAGGCCCTGTGGTGCTAGTTAAGATTTTGTAGCACTCTGTCCATTTATCTGGGATGCATTGAATAATAGAAAGGGTAATACACTACATCTAGTGCTAGAAGTTAAAGTTGCGTGACATATTGGTCTCATTGAGTTTGTTAGGACCAGGGCACTGCTATTGTACCACTGTTGTTGTAGTTAGCACTAGAGTGTTTTTATATACTTGCTCGGTAGACAGCTCTGTGGGAGGGTTGCTGTGTGCCACCCCTTTTCCTAGACGCCATTCCTGCGAGTCGCAGACGACCATCAAGATGTGATCACACAGTGAGTATCCTATTTGGCTTTGTCTTTCTTTTGGTGGGGCCCTCACCAGTAAATCGGTGAGTAAGGTTTTCGGGCGGGATACTACCCTGATGTAAATATCTGCAGCCCCGTGCCCAGGCCCAGACCAAAATCCAGGTGTTTGCAACAGGAGTAGAGTGCAGGGTCTCTACTTCTGCCCATTACCTCGGACACCCCTTCATTCCTGTCTGTATTCAATCATTCAAATAATTGTTGTAGTCTTTCGCTTAGACCGAAGCGGTGTGTGGGGAGTTTTGCTGAGGAGTATAAATGGTGACTGATTGTGATCAGGTAAGAACTCTGCGTGCGTCTGTCGTTTCCCACAGGCGCCACCGCACTCACATAATTACAGATGGACTCATCCCCAGGCGTGTCTCTTGTAGTTACTGGCCGCCAGGTTCAACAATACACAATGATAATGATAGTGACCGTCAGCAGCACTATCTAGCTGCTTCTGATTGTCTGTTCTTGTATTGACCCCTATAGCTGATAGTATTTAAATCATTAGTGTTGCAGCTATATTATATCAAGCCATTGTCTCCACGCCCCTGGTCTCTGGAAGTAACGTCCCGGTCGTCATAGCGACGGCCGGGACGCTTGCATCTCCCTGCAGCCGTGCCCGGCCAGCTGTCAAACAGCTACAGGGCTGTTTGACAGTGCAGGGCTAGTTAGTTCAGCCTTTTAGGGCTGATTGGAGGCAGTCCTTGTTGCAGCCATCTGGCTGGTTACTATGCAGCTGGGCACTGTTTCTGCATTGGTCGACAGGGCCATTAATTAATTAAGCTAATCCTGGGGATGCTTGCAGGATTCTGCCCTGTTTGGCTCTTAGCATTATTAAAGGCATTGAGGACTGAGCCTCACTGCCGGTTATAGCGTTCTGTTCTCCGTACTGCTGCCTGGTTCTGTGCTGTGTTGGTGTTAAACCTCAGACTGCTTTCTCCGTGTATGACCTCTGCATGTTCCTGGATTCTGAACCATTGCCTGTGACCCTGACCTCCTGCCTGTACCCGGACTCTGAATCATTGCCTGTGACCCTAATCTTCTGCCTGTACCCGGACTCTGAACCACTGTCTGTGATACTGATCTTCTGCCTGTATCTGGACTCTGAACCATTGCCTGTGACCCTGACCTCCTGCCTGTACCCGGACTCTGAATCATTGCCTGTGACCCTAATCTTCTGCCTGTACCCGGACTCTGAACCACTGTCTGTGATACTGATCTTCTGCCTGTATCTGGACTCTGAACCATTGCCTGTGACCCTGACCTTTTGGTATCTGACATCTCCACCGGTGCTCTGTCCAATCCGCAGATCTTTAGGCTGTCTCCGCTCTGTGTATTACCTCCTGTACCTGTGCACCTCCGTGTGAGCATAAACTTTTACTACACTGAGCTTAAGTCCTGGGGGCATCCGAGTACCTGTGAGCATAACCAGTCTCTATGGAAAAGGCGGCTGCTAAAGGTGAAGACCTCTTCTACTAAGTTCTGTAAGCTTATGCCGCACTGGTTGCCATAACAGCCATGACCTCCTGTTTGAATTACCTATTTGTCATTTCTATTTGGACTACTGCAGGAAAGAATATTCACATTTCATTTTTAAAGGAGTAAACAATAGATGCAGAGACTTTTGTATTTATTTTATTTTAGGTTGAAAATGTGACTTTCACATTTAATAATAACTGCCCAAACACCATTCTATCTGGTGTATATGATACTTCATTACATTATTACACTGTGTATAAACAGTGTCAGGCCATATTTCTACTCTAGCGTATGCGTTAAGTAAATACCGCTTAGAACTGAACACACGCTGAGATACATTACAAACATCAGAATATATTTCTGCAATCAATTGTTGACACATATGCTTTTATACGCATCTATGTCAGGCTGACATGGTACAGTAGTGGAGAGCTCTATTGAACTTGAGAATAATAATGTCTGAGGTGTGTCTACTAGAGATGCTTAGGCTCGGTTTTCTGAAAACCGAGCCCACCTGAACTTAGGGGATCCGAGTAGGTTAAGTACATCCATCTGAATCGAGGTAAAATGTCATTGTTGCGTTGTCGGATCTTGCGGGTTTTGGATTCCATAAGTACCTCCCTCCCCAGGAGATCTAGCGCCATTGCTCAAAAAGAAACAGGGCAAGCAGTGTTCTTGTCACTCTCCATTCTCCAGTGACATTGCTCAGTGCCATTGCTCACACAGAAACAGGGCAAGCAGTGTTCTTGTCACTCTCCATTCTCCAGTGACATTGCTCAGTGCCATTGCTCACACAGAAACAGGAGGAGTAGCAGTGTTCTTGTCACTCTCCAGTCTCCAGTGACATTGCTCAGTGCCATTGCTCACACAGAAACAGGAGGGGTAGCAGTGTTCTTGTCGCTTGGCAAAAATTGACTGGAAATTACTGGAAATTAATGTTATTGAGGTTAATGATAATGTAGGAAGAAAAAAAGAGCCAAATTATGTGATTTTTTTTTTAAAAAATAGGGATTTTAGAAAAAAAAATAGGGATCCAAAACCAAAACCACAAGGGCGGTTTTGCCAAAACCAAAACACGAAGTTAATCGAGATCCAAAACCAAAACACAGGGGTTAGTGAACATCTCTAGTGTCTACCTATATGATACTGATGTCCAGATCATTAAGCAACATCAGCTCAGCATCACGCTCAGTGCAGCCACTAATGACTCCATTGAAATGCTGATCACATAGTTTACATCAGTGTACATCCCTGACCATCTTGAAAATAAGCTCTATCTTTAGGCAATTTCACATGGGTGCTTCGGAGTGGCATGTAGCTTTCTAATGTGAGACTGTGCTGAGATCCTCTCAGGGGAAAACCAAATTGGAAGTGAATAGGGCACATTATTCCCCTGTCATGACATAGAGATTCGCTGTCAAAATTCACTAACATACTAGTCAGAATGAGCACTTTTTGAGTATCGTCACTACAGAATGCTGCAGTTTTCTTGTCAGTTAATTGTCAGATAATTATGGCATTTTAAAATGCCAGTGTGACCACGCCATAGACAAAAGTTAATGCAATATATAACTCACAAGTAATCATTGTATGCAAAGAAAGTGCATACCTAGCATATGGTAAATAACCTTATATCTGTGTACCTGGGTGGGGTAGGTTTTTTCGTACGTGAAAAAGCCGACAGCACTTACACCAACAAAGAAACCCCAATAACTGTAAGGGCGACAATGATTAAATATAGACATAGAATATAAGCGACATGTAACATTCTCCACACCTTAAGTTGTCGTCAGCTGTAAATTCCGATGTTCTAAAAGGTCTCCAGGGCGATTGCCGTCAATTACAATGGGCAGACTGATATGGACGGTTTTAAAGCAGCAATGGTTGGACCCGCCATCTGCATAATGTAATCTATGCGGTAAGTCCGGCCAATGCCGCTTTAAAACCGGGAGTTTCAGTCTGGCCATTGTATGAAGGAAGCAAATGATTTGATAAGCAATTTCATAACCTTTTTCTGGGAACTACCAGATTACCCCAACTCAACCAGAGAAAAGGGGCAGTTACTATTATAAATGGGAAAACACACTACAAAATATACTGTCTGATAAACAATGGCAATCAGTTTGGAAAACAAAAGCATTCTCTTCGATTTGTATAGCCACAAGCAAAACTTTTGTATTTTGGTATTTTACTCTTGCTGAACTTCATACTTTTTTTCGCTCTTGCAGTCTCTAAATTTATTCCAAGTAAGCATCCAAATTCTTACTTTTGATGTCCTGTGTTTGCTCACTTCCGGACAGCAGTGAGTACTCTGATCATAAACATAACCAAATCCAGTCTTCACCAATCAGATCCCTGGTGTTCTCTCCTGGATCTAAAACCACCAGTGATGGTCTTCCCTCAAGCAAAACATATTAAGCACACTACTTTAGCATTTATATGTCTGATTTATAGTTACTGGGAACAACTGGCTTCCCCCTCCATGGACCAGTTGATCATGAATGTTTGGGAGGTGCTGGAGATTGAAAGTTTAATGGCCTTTCTACTTGAGTTAAATTTAGTTTCCCTGGATTGAGTTCATGAATCCGGAAATGAACTGCAGAGTTCTAACCTCCCCCTAACCACACCCTTGTATTAGTAGGCACACAACTATAGCCAATCCGACCCCTCCTTCTGACCCTGCCTTATCCATCTGCAGACCTGTGCTCTAAACTAACATTACTTGCAGTTCCCACTACCTGTACATGGTTACCTTTTATTGACAAATAAATATACATATCAGTTGTGCTACATGAGGTTCCATTCTCCAGGATGTTTAACGTGACATGTATACAACTTGTCTTACCAATAAAATATTGTAATCATAAACCAGCTGTACTGAAGCCATTCATCATTTGATTCTGAATTTGTCTATTGTTTCCAGTGGCTACTGCCGAGATAACACCCCAGGTGCCAACATTGTTTTGCATTTTCAAGCCAGTTTAACTTTTTTATACTTTACTCTACCCAATAAAGCTGTATCACTTTGTTCCAGGACAGATATGGCTTCCTCTTGGTAATTTGATTGAGTAAATATATGTTTAATATGGGCTTTATACAGAAAAAAAGAGAGGGACTTTTCATTGTCCTTCAGTTACTTTCTCAAAATTAATTCAACCCATGAAATAGATCATCTCTTTTATCCAGGAAACACTGGTAATATTGTTACCAGTGTTCCTGCTGGCACCAGGGGATCTATTAAGATGTTTGAGGATAAATATCTACATGGGATTGCAACATAAGTTCCTCTGGCTAATAATGAGATCACTTTTCCCATGTGTCTAAATACCGCTGAAGTTGTCCAGAAGGACAGATAACTCCCAACCATCAAATGCCTATTGAGTTAGGATTGACGTTGTTGGCGTGAGTGTGGGACTGGCATCAACAATTCTATATGGTGGTAGAAAAGAACTATCACAGTTAAAAATAATATTTTTCTCAATAAAATCCTTTTATACCTAGTTGCAAGGTATGTATGTGTCTGTGTGTGTGTGTGTGTGTGGGGGGGGGGGAGATTGTACTAATGTGAAATGAGTGCCGTTGGAGTTGAGTATGTCTTGAATTTTTTGGGATCCCCATCATAGAACCACCATACCTTTACTAGATTGTTGGAAGTGGGGTTTATTGAAAAAATAATATTTCTAACCGTACCTCCTCTATTTTTGCTTAACCCTGATACTACAGCATATTACAAAGTTGGAAAACCTATTAGCTTTCATTTAAAGCAGAGTTTCCAAATCCAGGGCCTGATTCATTAGTGATCTTATCTGCCGTTTTTTGCTTACCTTAAGCAAATCCACTCTGTGCATGCTCAGAAAAGGGAGATAAGAAGCAAAATCCACTGCGTAAGTGAAGAACTTCTTAGGTTAAGATGAAAATACATCTTAACTTCACTCTTATCTCCCCGTTTCTTCCTAAAAATAAGCATCTTAACTTTTTCACAAGATAAGATCACTAATGAACCAGGCCCCCAGTCCTTAGAAACCCTAACAGTGCAGGTGTTCTAAGTCACGTGGGACATAATTACACCACCTGTGGATCTGTTACAATGTGTCAGTCAGTAATGAATGCACCTGTGCTCCAGCAAGGAGATCTGGAAAACATGCACTGTTAGGTCTCCCCGAAGACTGGACTTAGGAAACCCTGATTTAAAAGATTTGCTGTGAAATACTCTGGCTTCTGCATGAGTTAATCATTTTCAGTAAAAAATGCTACCAAATTAAAAAAGAAACTCAAACAGAAGATTGTTTAACCTATTTAGATGAGAACAAATCCTGCGCTCTGCACAAGTTATGCATATGTGCACCTGCCTCTCTGTTCTAACTTCCCCTTAATTATCAAGCTGACTCTTCTTTAATAACCTGTAATTGAAAGCAAACTGGAATATTCACTTAAGTTTAGTGGTTTCCTAGAAACCAAATTTAAAGAACAATGACATTTTTTTTTTCACCTGGATTTGTGCAGATGCAATATAATTAATTGGGTTTTTTCAAGAGGAAATGCTAAATAAAATGAAGCACTGGCTCCTTTCTAATACAATGCTTATATTCTCAAGGAATAATGACCCTGACATATGGGAGTTAGTCATCCACTTGAAATAAATGAGCATTTACATCAGTTTTTCCTCATTGCTAAACACATATAAAATGCAGTCTTAATGTAGATAAATGCAGGGTTATACTTCCAGGTCATGGTGATAACTAGGGGCCTGATTCATTAAGGATCTTAACTTCTTATTTCAGTCTCCTGGACAAAACCATGTTACAATGCAAGGGGTGCAAATTAGTTTTCTGTTTTGCACATAAGTTAAATCCTGCAGTTTTTTCATGTAGCACACAAATATCAACTTTAAATTTCAGTGTACAAATAAGCTATCAAGTATTTGTGTGCTACATGAAAAAACAGGCAGTATTTAACTTATGTGCAAAACAGAATACTAATTTGCACCCCTTGCATTGTAACATGGTTTTGTCCAGGAGACTGTAATAAGAAGTTTCTCAAGTTAAGATCCTTAATGAATCAGGCCCTAAGTTACTTATACATTAAATAGAATTGAAGAACTTCCACCAGTGCATGAACAAGCTAACTAAATAACGACGTAACTCAGATCTGAGCCATGGTCACTCCTAGATCCATGTTTTACAGATCATCCGGCCAGGTGAGTCCTGTGGAGCAGGTCAGGGATAACTTTTCTTTACTATCAGCTGACAATATACAGTTTATTAAAACTATGATATGCTGTTTTTGGAAATGATAAACCGATTAATAAACTGCTTAGTTATACTGATGCACAATCTTTTGGTCCCATCAAGATGATATTTTCTTTTGTGATGGAGCAATTGTTTTCCTCTGCATGATAGTGTGTTCAAATGAGACATTATTATTATTATTATTATTATTATTATCAATATTATTATTATTATTACTATTATGCTATTTGTATACCCAGAGCATATCCAATTCAGGCACGCCAAACCCTGCTCCAGTGGAGCTTACAATCTAAATTTCCATACCACAGACAAACAATTAGCAGGCCAGTTTATTCAGAAGCCAATCACCAGCAGGTCTTTGGACTATAGGAGTATACTGAAGACCCAGGGAAACCCCTCATATACAGCTCCACTCACAGGGTCCCCTGGTCAGAATCAAACCTGAGGCCCATGAGGCAGCAATGCTCACCAATGTGCGCCCCCTGCAAAATGATCTACCTAAAATGATGCAATGCATTAAATCCCAATCTATAAAAATTAGATTTTGTTATGTGCATAGGATATAAAAATGAATTAAAGGGGGTTTAAATAAGGCAACGTAAAACTGAACAAAAGTGTAACATATTTTAACACAAATGTTTACTCCACTTAGGTGTACAAGATGCACCGAGCCTGCAGTGAGAATGGACATACTAGTTTATCTGACACAAATATGATACCTGGAATAAGGACAGCTATCATGAGACATGAAGGTATTCTATCTGCAGTATACTAGAATAAATCATGGAAAATGCAATCTAAGGAGCAG
Organism: Mixophyes fleayi; assembly: GCF_038048845.1. NCBI lineage: Eukaryota > Metazoa > Chordata > Amphibia > Anura > Limnodynastidae > Mixophyes > Mixophyes fleayi. The sequence continues at coordinate 354,344,871 of NC_134403.1, forward strand.
GGAGGAGAAACAAGTAGACCACGCACTGACATGACTTATTTTTAGTTCTGCAGTATCATTCATATTGAAGTTTCACACTACAGAAAGCATTGAGCTTGTAAAACTAGCAGAACAAACAGGCAAATATATTTCTCATTGGGGTACAACTATAAAATGCAAACTAAAAGGGCATAGGGGCAATAAACGTGACTGCTAGGAAACTACGGTGTAGAGATGAGTGAAGTTACTGCAAAATTTTAACGCAAATATATTTTTGAGTTGGAACAGGCTGCTTTGCAGAGGTGCATGATACAGTCTTCTGAGTTCTATTTCTGCTTCACCATTCTGCAGAATGCAACCCCACACTGTATTTGTAAATTCCAAATTGTGCACTATATTTGCAAATTCTGCATTCCGCACTGTATCTGTAAGTTCTGCATATTTACACTCCACACTCCATTTGTAAATTCTGTATTCCACAGATTGACATTCCGCAGTGTATTTGTAAATTCTGCATTCCGCAGTGTATTTGTAAATTCTGCATAATGACATTCCGCACTGTATTTGTAAATTCCACATTCCATGCTCTATTTGTAAATTCTGCATAATGGCATCCCACACTGTATATGTAAATTCTTCATTTCATAGAATGTCATTCCGCACTGTATCTGTATATTCTGCATTCCGCAGAATAGCATTCCGCACTGTATTTGTAAATTATGCATTAATGGCATTCTGCACTGTACTAGAGTTCATAGTCTATAAATAGAGCTGATGTCTGTTCATCCTATTTTATGGTGTGGTTGGGGTGTAGTATTGAAGAAGTCACGGCAAATATAAATTATAGGGGAATTACACTTAATGCCAAATTCTGCCTGAGAAACATGCAAAAGTTCTACTCATCTCTACCAAGAACCCTGGAAATCTGAAGCAGCAAGCAAGGTTGATTAGAGAAAGTAAGACGTGAATAAATATAAAGACCTCACTCAATGACATGGAACTTTGCATACTACCCAAACCAACATCTTTGAATTTCAAACTCAGAACAGAGCACTGGACAAATAAATCGCAATGAGTAAATTACCACAGAGTTCATGGGCCTGATCCATTAAGAAAAGTTAAGCAAAAGTAAGTAAGTAAGGCAAAACCATGTTGCATTGGAGGGGGAGGTAAATTTAAAATGTGACGGCAGATTTAAAGTTGGGGTAAGGTATGTCCTAGATCAATGTTAAATTTCAGTGTACAAGTAAAGCTATCAAGTATTTGTGTGCTGCATGAAAAAACAGCCAGTTTTTAACCTATGTGCAAAATAATAAACAAATTTGCACCCCTTGTATTACAACATGGTTTTGTCCAGAAAACTTACTTAATTTCTTCCCTAAGTTCCTTAATGAATGAGGCCCATAGTCTCTATAATTCCATATCCCTGACTGGTGTACTGTAAGCAGGTATTTGTACTTTGTTACATGATGGTTACTCTATGTTTGTTTTTAGAATCCGAGTGGCAATCTGGACATGTCTCTGAAGACACTTACTTTTTTTATTATACAATTATTTCAATAATCAAACACAATAAATAGCACAAAAGTGCTCAGCTCTCCTTACCTTAAAAAACGTCATTGTTGAGCCGTCCCTGACAGCTCCATACTCTATCTTTGTTTGTTTGGCCAGGTCATCTGCGGAATCGATGGGCGACTCCATTCTCTCCACCGTCAGAAAGGCGGCCAGGTTTGCCGTGTAGGAAGAGATGATGATCAGTGTAAAAAACCACCATATACCTCCCACTATTCTGGTAGAAAGGGCTTTGGGCATTAGCTCTGATCCTGTTGCAAGACACAGCAGTGTTATAAAACAAAATGATGTAGAATATTGCACCAGAGATTGTTTGCATACAGTAAGTGTCATATACAGGGGGCAATTGATCCATACAAGTGGGCGGAGCTTCTTTTGTATGGACCCACCCAATCAAATAAAGCATATCATGAACTGGCCTCATTATAGTGGAACAGCATCTGATTTATAACTAACATCCTAGCTATCCATATATTAAAACATATTAAAGGACATTTATGAAAACTGGTACAAATAAAAAAGTGCTGTTACCATAACTACCAATCAGAATCTTACTTGTCTAGACTGCGGGTTTGAAAAAGTGGAGATGTTGCCTATAGCAACCAATCAGATTCCAGCTATCATTTATTTAGTACATTCTACAAAATGACAGCTAGAATCTGATTGGTTGCTATAAGCAACATCTCCACTTTTTCAAACCCACGGCTTGATAAATTTACCCCATGGAGTAACTTACAATCTGACTGATTGCTGTGAGTGGTATCCTATATTTCCAGTGCACCAGTTTTTATAAATGTGACTTATTGTGGCTACTAAGAATGCACTTTAAAACATATGCAATCATATATGTAAAGTTTTCATAAAATGGCATAACTTTGACACTGGAAATGTACATGCACTTGTAGTAAGTACTCAAGAACATGTGAGTGTAGAGGAAACATATATCCACTATCAAGATCTCCTGTACTTTGGACCACATTTAAAGTATATATTCCTTCATCTCTAAGAAAATATTATTTTATTTTCTGCTTTAGCCTGCTGTAGCTTAATTTATCTACGAGTTCCTGGCCACTAGAAAATATACGTTTCTGATTGCTGGGGAATATGTGTCTGTCTGTATCTGTCGGTCTGTCTGTCTGTGTGTGTGTTAGGAAATTTAGACTGTAAGCTCCATTGGGGCAGGGACTGATGTGAGTGAGTTCTCTGTACAGCGCTGCGGAATTAGTGGTGCTATATAAATAAATGGTAATAATATTATTAATAATAGAAATGTATAAATTAAATTAAGGACATACAGTTAAATTTTCCCTAGAATGTTCCTGTACACAATTCTAGTTCTCTCAAGCTCCACGCACGGTCGTCCAGCCTAGCTCATAATTGAGGCACGCCCTTGTTGGGTGGGGAGAGGGATTTACTGTTGACCAGAAGCCTGAGGCTAATCAGGCTGCAGCAATAATTCCTTGGAGCGCAGTCTGAGCAACCGTTTCAGTGTGAGCAGCAGCACAGGGCTGCTTATGTCTGTACAGTAAATCAGACTGACACCCCAGAATGAGAGGGTATTGTTATATAATACAATACTGCAATACACCACAAAGCTGATTGTTTGCTGCGGTCTATTTATTCAGACTTTTCCATTTTACATGACCTTAGTGTGGGAGCCTTAGGACTTTTTGCATAACACAGTAAAATGCGTGCGGTCATTTAATTAGATCCTCCTTATGTGACAAAATGATAAAAGATAAGTAATATCTGATTTCTAAGTGCAAGGAGCGACTCAGTGCTTCTGAACACAAGAAGAAAACAAGAAATCCCATAAACTTGCTTCAGACTTAGAATCCAGCACCAGTTTAGCCCCTTCCCTTGTCATGTTTGACAAGTCATCTCTCCCTAGTCCTAGAGATTAGATTGTGAGCTTATCTCGTAGGGACACAAGGCCAAAAATATGCCAAGTACTCACACGTGGAAACATATTAGTGCTATATGATAATGATATTATCATTTTAGACATATTTTAACAACCACATAATCATAACACACAGTTAAAATGATCTGTCTAGAATGAAATCTTTTCAGATCAGGGTCCTCTACCCATTTTATCAGTTTAAGCATATTCATAATTTCTAACAAGTCTCTGCGGAAGGTGTTGATGCTGTGAGATAACGATTAGAATAAACAGCTAAGCTTACGCCTCTCCTCTATAAACACATTGTTAACTCTCTGTCTGCTCTCCCTCCGTCTCTGAGGTCTGTTCATTGGTGGAAAAATATTTTTTTTCTATTTATATAATGTTTGTGAATGTATCCCCCCCCCAAAAAAGGAAAGTAAACAAATAGGAATTAAGCATTAAGGTTGCATATTATGGCCCATCCATACCCATATGTGAGAAGAAAGCAGAGGAGAGGATTTATATTTGGCTTATTTTGCCTAGCTATGTGCTATATTCAATGAGAATCTGATGTATAGGTAAATATCTTATTACTGCTCTACTTGGAAGCAAGATGGCGGCCTTCACATGGGCTGAGGGGCGGAGTTAGGTTAGAGTGAGTAAGTAACTGCACCTGTACACCCAGCTTTGTGGAGCAGTGCAGAAGTGAGATTTTCTTTAGTGTACTGAGAATATTGAAATAAGATAAAGGGACGGAGAGGTGACATATTTAGTGACGTCCTTGCTGCACAAAGGGCCGTACTGACAGTTACAATCCATTCTGAACTGGCATTCTTTGTGTCTCATCCTTTACTTTTAATGTGACACATTTTGCACCTCTGTGTTGCATTTCAAAATAGAAGCGAATTTCACAGAGCACTCTGAGCGATGTAATTAAAAGCTTCACACCCATAAAAGTAACACATGTAAGAATCACAATGTTCTCTCACTCTTAAGACTAATTTAAGCTATGAATAACTCTAAAGTTTAATGCTGAAACTAAAGTTGAAGGACATTGGGCTTAAATGTGACTCTTGCACGGTGCATTGCTGGATATTTCCTGCACATCTAGGCTTACTTCTTGTTAGCAGTAAGTGTGCACCAGAAATGCACTGGGAGAACCATCAAGGCATACCAGTGCAAAACCAAGGTGCTTTGCGGTGCACATCGAGAGTGCTTTGTACTTAGGTCCATTGTTACACGTTAAAGTACATATTCATATTGTTGGATTAACCAATATTGATATTTCCTTTCAATCTATGTGCAGCATTTCACTGACACTTGCAAGACATTCCGCATCACCACCTGGACTGACAACTGCCACTCAATGCCTACAGTGGACTAAAGTGGGACATTGCAGGCAGTACGGGACTGTGAGCCACCTAGATGATCAGGTTCATGCCAGTGGTAAAGGCGTCCCTCAACCTCACAGACAGTGATGAGAAGTGCACAGTTTCCATTACTCGTCTCTTCCTGTGAGGTGGCAACGCTGCCACCACCGTATGCGGAGCACCTGACTCAAAAAGAGGAGAGAGAAAGCTGTATATCATTGCAAATGTACTGATTTCTGTATTGGAAATGTATTGATTTCTGAGACAGCATTCCATGTTGTAGGAAATTTGCTTTTGTAACTTTTCTAAAGAAAGTCCCATGCTTATTAAGCCTTTTCATCTTAGAGTGACCCACACATATTTTTAGTCTGAATGCACAGGAGGGGGACAATACCTTTTTATTCTGTGTCTTAAAAAGATAGGGGACATATCTGAATAGTGCAACAGCAAGCAATTTGGGAAATCACAGATTGATGTAAATTCTGTAATTTCAACTATAAATTGCATTGAATCCAACTTTAGAGAATATACTGCATCCTGATGCTAAACATTGAATGTAATATCTCAGATGTGGTGGTGCTATATATGGGTAAGGGGCTGAATTATCGCCTGCAAACATGTGTGCCAGAAACAATATATGGTTGAACTTGTGTGTACCATCTGTACTTCTGGATGATCATTAGTGCCTTCACCTAGTGTGTAATGGTCCTTATAAGGACCCATGAGCAATAAACCTCACTGTTTGAAAATGCTGCCTGACACCTATTTGTTAGGAACTTACCTTGTTCCCGTTCCGCTGCGCTGTCAGCGTGATCTGACAGCGGTGTCCGATCTGTGCAGCGCTTCTTCTGTTGGCGCTGCCGCACTTCCGGGTTCTCCCTGCTGCTGATCATGTGACTCCTGGGCGGGGAATTCAAACTCCTATATCTCCCCTGCTCTGACACGCTGCCTGTGTCAGAGCAATGTGTTTCCTGTTCCTGGCTACAGTTCCTGTGTCCTGACTCCTGTGAACCTGCTCCCTGTGTATCCCTCTATTCCTCCTACTCCTGTGTACCTACCTGGCTGTGACCTGACTATTCTTTGGCTTATCCCTGGCACTATGAACTGGACTATCTCCTGTGTACCGATTGGGCTGTGTTACCGACTATTCTCTGGATCTCCCTCTGGCACCGTATACCTGATACCTTCTGTGTACCGACTCGGCTGTGTTACCAACTATTCTCTGGATTTCCCTCTGGTACCGTATATCTGATATCACCAGTGTACTGACCCGGTCGTCCCTCTGGACCCTAATCCTGCCATGCACCCATTGGCTCCGTGCATCTACCGGTTACTGTTCCAGACCTACAACGCCTGGAATTAACGGTTAGTGCCTGTACTTGCACCGCATTATCTATTTTCTTGTCTGCCTGCCATCACTTAGAACCTTCTCCCTTACGTCAGTAGGCTAATCTGGGGGCCGCGACCTGCGGTTCTTCGGCAGCAAAGTCCACACTACCTTGCGGTGGTTCTTGGTGAAGACCGGAAGGCCGTTAGACTACGCGCCCTAGGTAAGCCTGTGCTAATACTGACTAAGGCATCATAATCGTAACAGTTTGCTCTGACCCACTTATCTAACTGATGGAAGCGACAGGGAATCCCACTGCGAGAGTACTACTGGATAACTTAGCGGCTCAGGTTGAAGAGCAGGGGAAAAATCAAGAACAGTTATTACAGATTCTGCAGACTCTGTCTAACAGGTTGGATACGCTCCAAGCAGCTCAGGTGGCAGCTCCTAATCCTCTACCTGCTCCGGCCCCACAACCTGCCCCCGCTCCAAGCAGTTCGGCTGTATCTGCTCCCACAACCTCTCAACTCCGCATTCCTAACCCACCCAAGTTCAATGGGGATCCCAAGGAATGCCGAGGCTTCTTGAACCAGTGTGCTATTCAATTTGAACTTTTGCCTGGAAACTTTCCTACACAGAAAACTAAAGTCGCTTATATTATTTACTTATTGTCTGGTCAAGCGCTTGCCTGGGCTTCTCCTCTCTGGGAACATGATGACCCCATCCTCCATAATTGTGCCACTTTCCTGGAAACCTTCAGACGCATCTTTGAATTCCCCGCCCAGGAGTCACATGATCGGCAGCAGGGAGAACCCGGAAGTGCGGCAGCGCCAACAGAAGAAGCGCTGCACAGATCGGACAACGCTGTCAGATCACGCTGACAGCGCAGCGGAACGGGAACAAGGTAAGTTCCTAACAGTAATATACTGATAAACAATTGTCTCTTCCAGCGCTTATTGACTCCGGTGCAGCGGGGGAACTTTTTACTAGCTGACATTGTAGAGCGGTTGTCATTGCCTAGGCAACCCTTAGATCACCCTATTGCCATTACAGCTATAGATGGCAGTCGTATCATTGGAGGATCCATTAAGAACAGAACTGTCAACATTTCTCTACGCATTGGAGCCTTACACACTGAGGAAATCTCCTTCCTAGTCATTCCAGAGGCTATCAACCCGTTGATCTTAGGCTTACCTTGGCTCAGACTTCACTCCCCCACTTTAGATTGGCAGAAACCGGAAGTCCTTGCATGGGGTTCAGAGTGTCATTCCCGATGTCTTCCCAGGATTCATAGACCCGCTATGGGCTGTCTTCCAACATCCTCCGGTATTCCTCCTCAATATCATTCGTTTTCTGACGTCTTTTGTGAAAAGGAGGCTTCCAAGTTACCCCCTCATAGACCTTGGGATTGCTCCATTGAATTGTTGCCGGATAAGATACCACCCAGAGGACGGGTATTTCCATTATCTCTACCCGAATCAGAGGCCATGTCCCTATATATTAAGGAGAATTTAAACAGGGGTTTTATCCGGAAATCCTCGTCACCAGCAGGAGCAGGTTTCTTTTTCGTAAAAAAGAAGGACGGCGGATTGCGTCCTTGTATAGACTACCGTGGCCTCAACGCCATAACGAAAAAGAATAGGTACCCCTTACCATTGATCTCTGAACTCTTTGATAGGATCAAGGGAGCTTCAATTTTTTCTAAACTTGATTTGAAAGGGGCCTACAACCTTATCCGTATTAAACAAGGGGACGAATGGAAGACGGCGTTCAATACGCACGATGGGAATTTTGAGTATCTTGTCATGCCATTTGGACTTTGTAACGCTCCTGCGGTTTTTCAAAATTTCATTAACGAAGTTTTCCAGGATTTCCTGTATCAATTTTTTTGTCATCTACCTAGACGATATTCTAATTTTTTCACCTGATATTATTACTCATCGCCATCATGTCTCCTTGATTCTTCAACGCCTTCGGTCACATCATCTGTACTGTAATGTGGACAAGTGTGTCTTTGAAAAAACTCATCTTCCTTTTCTTGGTCACGTGGTTTCTGGCTCCGGATTACGTATGGACCCTGAGAAATTAAAGGCGATTTCTGATTGGCCCCAAACGGTTGGACTTAAGGCCATCCAGCGTTTTATTGGGTTTTCTAATTATTACCGCCACTTTATCAAAGGGTTTTCGTCTGTTATTGCACCCATCACTTCCTTGACCAAGAAATCTGCCAAAGCTAAAACCTGGCCATCAGAGGCGGTAGAGGCCTTCAAGTATCTTAAAGAAGCCTTCATATCGGCACCTATTCTTCAATAGCCAGATTCTTCCTTCCCCTTTTTTCTCGAAGTGGACGCATCCTCCGCTGGAGTGGGAGCTATTTTGTCTCAGAAGAATTCTACTGGAAAATTTTCTCCCTGTGGCTTCTTTTCTCGTAAATTCTCACCCACCGAAAAAAACTACGGCATTGGAGACAGAGAACTACTTGCTATCAAATTGGCCTTGGAAGCTTGGAGACATCATTTGGAGGGAGCCAGATTTCCTGTTACTATTTTTACGGATCACAAGAACCTGCTTTATTTACAAACTGCATCTTGCCTCAATCCCCGTCAGGCCAGATGGTCTTTATTTTTTTCACGATTCAATATGATCATTACCTTCAGACCAGGGTCCAAGAACAAGAAGGCTGATGCTCTCTCTCGTTCCTTTGATTCTATGGATACCGAAGAAGAGAGTGTGAGGTCTATTCTAGATCCAGAATGTATTTTGGCTACTACTCCTACTCGTTTGATTATTCCTCACGGGAAGACTTTGGTTCCTCCACATCTCCAAACTAAACTCCTTAAATGGGCTCATGCCTCCCGTTTTTCTGGTCATGCCGGTATAAAGAAGACCTTGGAATTTATCTCCCGTAGTTATTGGTGGCCGGCTATCCGTTCGGACGTTCGACAGTTTGTGACGGCGTGTTCTACTTGTGCTCAAAATAAAGTTCCTCGTCAAGCTCCATACGGTCTGCTGCAGCCTCTGCCTATTCCGGATCGACCTTGGAGTCATCTTTCCATGGATTTTATCACAGATTTACCCTCCTCCAGAGGGTTCTCAGTAGTGTGGGTGGTCACTGATCGCCTTTCCCGTGCCGCTCACTTTCTGGCATTAAAAGGACTCCCTTCTGCTCCTATTCTGGCTCAACTCTTCATTAAAGAAATTTTCCGCCTACATGGCTGTCCAGATATTATCGTTTCTGATCGAGGAACTCAGTTCGTGGCAAGATTTTGGAGGGCCTTTTCTCGTCTTTGTGGAATTAAGTTAAATTTCTCTTCTGCATATCATCCTCAAAGTAATGGTCTCACTGAAAGGACGAATCAAGAATTGGAGAAATTCCTCAGATGTTTCATTTCAGCTAAACATGATGATTGGGTTGATTTATTACCTTGGGCAGAATTCGCCCACAATAATAATTCACACGACTCTACCTCCACTTCTCCCTTTTTTGCTCTTCAGGGATTTCATCCTAAAGTTCCACCCTTCAAAGAGTTAACCGCTTCTGGGGTTCCTGCAGTTGATTCCCTTCTATCGGACTTCTCGTCTAGGTGGGATCTTATCAAACGCAAATTACTTCACACCTCGGCCATCAGTAAAAGAGCATTTGACAAAAGAAGAAGACCGTCTCCACTACTTACTCCTGGTGACAAAGTATGGTTGTCTACGAAGAATCTTCGCTTGTTGGTCCCTTCTAGGAAATTCGCTCCCCGATTTATTGGTCCCTTCAAGATCATTGAGGTCATTAATCCGGTGGCCTTTAGGTTAAAATTACCCCCTACCTTGAGGATTCCCAATGTCTTCCACATTTCCCTTCTCAAACCACTTGTTATTAACAAATTCTTCTCTTCAAGAAGACCTCCTGCTACTATTTCTGCGCTAGATCAGGAATTTGAGGTGAAGGAGATTCTAGATTCTCGGATTTCCAGAGGTTCCTGGTTGACTGGAAAGGTTACGGTCCTGAAGAGCGTTCTTGGATTCCTGCACGAGACCTTCATGCTCCGAGTTTGTTGAAGAAATTCCATACCAAGTTCCCTCAAAAGCCTTATAGGTTGTCCGGAGGCCACCCCTGAAGGGGGGGTACTGTTAGGAACTTACCTTGTTCCTGTTCCGCTGCGCTGTCAGCGTGATCTGACAGCGGTGTCCGATCTGTGCAGCGCTTCTTCTGTTGGCGCTGCCGCACTTCCGGGTTCTTCCTGCTGCCGATCATGTGACTCCTGGGCGGGGAATTCAAACTCCTATATCTCCCCTGCTCTGACACGCTGCCTGTGTCAGAGCAATGTGTTTCCTGTTCCTGGCTACAGTTCCTGTGTCCTGACTCCTGTGAACCTGCTCCCTGTGTATCCCTCTATTCCTTCTACTCCTGTGTACCTACCTGGCTGTGACCTGACTATTCTTTGGCTTATCCCTGGCACTACGAACTGGACTATCTCCTGTGTACCGACTCGGCTGTGTTACGACTATTCTCTGGATCTCCCTCTGGCACCGTATACCTGATACCTTCTGTGTACCGACTCGGCTGTGTTACCAACTATTCTCTGGATTTCCCTCTGGTACCGTATATCTGATATCACCAGTGTACTGACCCGGTCGTCCCTCTGGGCCCTAATCCTGCCATGCACCCATTGGCTCCGTGCATCTACCGGTTACTGTTCCAGACCTACAACGCCTGGAATTAACGGTTAGTGCCTGTACTTGCACCGCATTGTCTATTTTCTTGTCTGCCTGCCATCACTTAGAACCTTCTCCCTTACGTCAGTAGGCTAATCTGGGGGCCGCGACCTGCGTTTCTTCGGCAGCAAAGTCCACACTACCTTGCGGTGGTTCTTGGTGAAGATCGGAAGGCCGTTAGACTCCGCGCCCTAGGTAAGCCTGTGCTAATACTGACTAAGGCATCATAATCGTAACACTATTGCAGCTTTATCCTGTGACCAACACATAAGAGCTTATGCTCTAATCTGTTCCCCGGCTGTCCTGTGTTGAACCCAGCTTCTCTGTCAATACTCTGCCCACTACACAGCAGTATTGATCCATAGTAAGTGGTCAGGAGGTACCAGCCAGCCCACAGCAAAGAGGCACTACAGCAACTATACCAGATACCCAGAAGTAAGCGGTTCCACCTGCCAGTGATGGAGCCTAATGGTGGTGGCAGCCAAATCCTCTTACAAAGTGCAGTTGGCAATCGCAAGTCGGTGAGTGTCTGGTGGCAAGGTGACACCTATAAGCGTGGTCAAAGGCAGTTGGTTACTGATGGTGAAATATAAACCCACATAAACCCACTATGTAACATCCCTTTCCCTCAAGACCGGGTGGCAAAGTAAGCCCATCCAGTCACAGTAGTAGTAATAATGTAACGTTAGCGTTCATCAATGTGTCATAGTCAGTGGGCGGTCTATTGGCATAGGCATATTACCTTACTCTTTTGATATATTATTATTGTGGCCTGGTAACCGTGACTACTCTACAAAATGTGGGGGGCATTTATAGTTTATACTGTTATGTTCACCACTGGCTACTTCCACTGTGTGTTGTAAATTTGTGCCCATGGCAACTTGATAAATGATAGATAGAATCTGAATGGTTGCTATGGGCAACACTTCCACTTTTCTTTTTCAGAAGTTGACAAATCTTCCCCCCTGTAACTTTTAAATGTTTTATCAATTTCAACAACAGCAAATAAGGGAAGTGATTTATTTTCCATTGTTATCAACACATATTTTAGGCATTGTTTCATTTCCATTTAAATCCACCCACTCTAATAGCTATCCCTGTAGCATATAAAATAAATTAAATTAGCAAACATTGACTACATAATGTAAGCATTAGGTATGTTTTGAGACTGTACATATTTATTTTAAATTAATTTAGTCTTTGCTATATTTATTCATGCTTTCATGTTGTATTATTAACCATCTCTAATGTTTTAAATGCATGAGATTTGTTTACAAAATTGTTTCCCTGGAAGCCTTACATTAACTTGTGATGTGATTTTCCTTCCTAGACAATAAACTGGAAATATGTGTACAATTTATATCATACTCTAGATCGCCCTGTCATTGTTTGCCATTTCAGAAGATCATTACCACTATATTTTTTATGAAAACTTTGCAGTAAAAAGTGGAATAAAACAGAAACTGACTTGTATTGTCCAAATATATGCAATTATTTTGATAGTGCAAGAAAAGCAAAATATTTAAAGGAAAACTATTGAGCAAAATAAAACATTTTAAATATGATCTTTTTTTTTTAATATCACAAATGGAAACAAGTACTTGGCTCATCTGGTGCTAGAAGTTGGTTCTAGGCTAAGTGGTTGCTGCTGTCCTTTTTTGTCTTGTTTTTTAAATTTTTTAGAATAAAAACATTAACACTTTTTAGCCTAACAACTATGTAACTATGCAGTAAAAAGAAAAAAAGTATGGACAAAATCTGATTCATACATTTTCCATTTGTGATATTAAATAATGTCCATATTAAAAATATATTATTTTGCTGCAATAATGACTAGAAATAATGATTAGTTTTTCCTTTCAGTGTTAGTTCCCCTTAAAAAATAAATCTTGGACTCATACATAGTATTCATAAATTCAGGGGCATTAATCCTCTGACTCTTAGGGGGTATTTAATTAGGATTCGGGGCTGCGATTATGCGTGGCTGCGTGTGTAAAGTGCCATTATGGTACTGCAACATCGCAGATTTCTGTGCAAATCTGTGATGTTGCAGTACCGGGACTCGTGCAACCACTCGTAATCGCCGCCGTGAATCCTAATTGAATATGCCCCTTAGAGTGTTGTGTATTTGCAATTCCTTCCCAGCATGCTTTGCCAGAGAACACCTGAAGAACCTAAGGTTTCTTGCACCTGGCTTAATGTTTGAGTTTATTGCAAGGGCGGATCAAGATTTTTTTTTAGGCTGGGGGGCGATTTAGTCTCCACTCATTTTTTTAACTTCTATCAATAGTGAGTTGCCTGTGGCCGCACACTATATGCAGGTCCGTGTCTGCAGAGACAGAGTATGGTGCCCAGTCACTCTGATTGTGCAGGATTCTCTGTCTGCCTGTCTCTGCCAAGGGGTGCGATTGCCCCGAATGCACACCCCTCTGGATCCACCACTGGTTCATTGTAAGCCATGTGAGAGTGTATAAATACATACCTCCCAACTGTCCCAATTTATACTGGACAGTCCAGATTTGAGGGCCCTGAAACACTGCCCTGATCGGGACAGCTTTGTCCTGGGGTCAGGATGTTGGGAGGTAACCCAAGGCAATGAATGGCTGTTAGGAGTGAAGGGGAAAGGGGGCTAAGCAGCAACTTGGTTGGTGCTTTAAAAGTTCTAGGCACGCCCCTGGGAGCTTGGCCACGCCTCCATCATAACATGGTCAAGCCCCCCATCGTGACATGGCCACGCCCCCTGCCCCTGAACTAGCGCTCCATAAGTTGGAAGGTATGTAAGTTTATACCATGAACATGCAATTGATTCTATCAGGAGCCTGGGTCAGAGACAATACTTGCTGAAGTCTCTTTAGTGCCTTTTTTTAATGGCAGACATGACAGCCAATCCTGATCCAGACTTTGCTCACCGTCTGCAGAAAAGAGAAAGTCTGATCATCACACTTAAGAATTTAAACAAAATGGCTTCCAGTCAAGCACAACACCAAGTTTTCTACAATGAAGAAAGAGCATGACGCTAAGTGCAGAGGGTACACGCTGATCATTGTTTTATTTAAGCTAAGCCCCTTCATCCGTGGAACACGCAGCCGTAGGAAGAAGTCTGTGGTCTTCCCGCGATGAAGGGGCTTTCAGCGACTCGCTTGCCAGCACATGGAAACACTTGCTGTTTTGTTTGTTTGGTTTTCCTTGACAGACAAGCAGAGTCTGGTTGGGGCTGACTGTCATGTACCCAAGGTAATGGTAACTAGCGGACAAGGCATCCCACAGTGTGTGTCGGACGCTGGTAAACTCCATAGGGATAATGTACACAGAAGGACCAGGGTTTCTAACACACAGGACTGCAACTGTAAAACCTTATGCTGCTGCTGCTGAAACTGACTTCAATTGGAATTTTGAGGAATTGGAATTCTAACATAAATATTGTGCATAGTGTTAAATAGACCAAATTTGTTTCTACATTTTTCCTTACAATCGCCCCTCTTCCAAACTTTGAACTCCTGCTGCTGAAGATATGGGTTGGAGAGATTGGGGCTTTAAGACAACCACAGATATTGTTTCTGTATGTTATGCATTTAGTTCTGTTAATTGCATGCATGCATTTATTATTCTACTCAATTGTGCCCACGTTCCTATTATTATACTTACTGTTTTCATATCTATCTTATCTATATGATCAGTGGTGGAAGTGGGGGTGTATACAGTGGTACGCCATACTGCCACTTCTCCTACTGCCTTCATTGTAACACTATCACATTCCATTCACTTACATTCCCATTACAATTACTTCTAAATTTCCATTCCAACCCTTCTAAATTCTGACTTCGACCACTGTATATGATTATGTCACTCACTACAGGATCTGTGGCACCCAGTAAATAGTATAATAAATGATGATAATGATAATAGAGATATTTTAAGCTGCTTTCTAAAGGTTCCTTCATTCTTTATAGCGGTCAGATCCCGTGAGATTTGGGGGTATATTTAATAAAATGCGGGTTTGAAAAAGAGAAGATGTTGCCTATAGCAACCAATCAGATTCTAGTTATCATTTATTTAGTACATTCTACCAAATGACAGCTAGAATATGATTGGTTGCTATAGGCAACATCTCCACTTTTTCAAACCCGCAGTTTAGTAAATATACCCCTTGATGTCTCAGGGAAGAAGGCTCATAACTGGCCCGCTTTTCTACTCCTGAGACGCCATGTCAGACCTTATGTAAAAAATATAAACGGGCTTTATACCGGGAGAGTGGCAAATAGACTCGGGGTAATTTACCACTGCGGGATTTCATGCTAGCTCCCTTTTAATTGTTGTTTACGTTGTTAAACCAAAAATGATTGTATATCAAACAGTACGATAACTGTATACAATTAATTAGGGACAATAATGTTATTAGGGACAATATTTTACGACGAAAATAGGTACTTCTTTCAGAGAAATGCAAACTAGAAAAAAAACAACATAATAAGCTTGTAAAAAAGATTTCCCCCTCTAGCAATTGATGGATAATATTCGCTATGCCTCATTAACGAAGAAACAGATTTTAAACAAAATGAATTCTTGGCCGCAGGCTTGTCAATTCATGATCGCTAATGTGCTTAACCAGGGGATATCTGACGTCTGGTTCTCTCTCTAACAACAGACGTCATCGCCTTGCAAAAATAACTTAAAGAGGTTATTACACCTGGAGACAACTTTATCATTCACGTTCCCCTGCCCTATGCCCTGTCATAAAACTAAGATCTCTGCCTTGGAAACAATTGTATCGGTAATGTCAATTTAAAGTTTGCTACACCTGTATCCATGATAGAGTATTATTACTTTCCATACGTGCTCTATGATGTAGTGAATTAATTGAGAGGCACAATTGATTGAGAAAACATTTGTACACCCTTCACCAAGGAATATGGTATGTTTTTTATTAAAGAGGAAATAGAAAGTAAGTTATAAGAAAATGAATAATCCTTCATTTGAGAAATGTGCAATGGCTGTTTCTCCCAGTTGCGAAAGTGTGATTGACGAGTGATCAGGTCATTCTTTGTTAGATTGTGTTACTGGGATTAGATCATTTATAATGTATTCCATAGACACTGATCACCCACAGACCAATTGAAAAAAGGACCTTTGAGCACACTGGATAATTTCTATTATCACCCTCATAAGGTTTTTAATACAGAAGTTGCACACTGTTATAGATAAATTGTTTTGTCCTTGGAACGAAGTTCTTTCTCGTCTGTAATTTCTCACCCTCTTTTGTTAACAGCCCTTCCCATAACTATCAATGGATTTATATCCTGAAGGTTTTTGTGCTGTCATTGATTAGTAACAGGATAGATGTAATCTATCTACAATTGTATCTACACAAATACATTTTCCCATTATGACCCTTGTTTGTGGGTAATTTACAAAGCATCATCCTCTAATTGTGGGGGAAATATACTGCAATGTATGAGCTAATAATCTAGGCACAATTCTGCAACCATCTGCACATCGGACCTAAACAAGTTTTTCTACTGCATGCAAGAAATTTAAACGAGCTGTTAAAGGATTCAAATAGAGAAAACTAGAAGTTGTTCCCGGATTTGTGAGGCGTCATAGTGTTTTTGCATCTCATAAGAGGCCCTTGGTTTTATCACTACTCTGGAGTTGCTGGTTTTCAGTATTTGCAACGTGCTTGTTCTAAGCATGTACCATAAAGCAAGCCCACAGCGCAGTAAAACCAAAGTGACTGAAAACAGAACATCAATAAATGTTACAAGTAAATTAAGCTTATCTATGCTCTTGGTATTAAGAGTCTTTTTAGTACCTAGTTCAGAACATAAGACTAATTCTGCAAAAGTTAAAATTAATGAAGGGGGATCCAAAATGTGCAAATAGGCAGTGCTTTTATAACAATGCTACACGCACCAAGGTCACATATCATAAAGCAAAATGCGTGTGGAACTAGAGAAGAGGAAACAACGGTTGTATAAACACAAACAACAATTATGTAGACTTCTGAAACAAGTAAATCTGTCACTTTTATTTTAAGCAATGTTAAATATTAAGGGCGGAGATTCAGGTTGGAAATTAACTCTAAATAATTGCGTTACACCAAAAATGAGTGAATACTATCAATAGGGATACTCTAGAGTCTAAAAGGAAATCTGTCAGAAGCAGTCCCAACTACATTCTTACAATGTAGATAAACATACATTGAACTGAATTCATTGTCTTCACGCGACGGACTTTTTGTCTGCTAATTCAATATCCATGAGAACGTTGCCTATCAACTAACTAGGAGCAAATGTCATCACTTTATTCCCAGTGAACTGACAAGCTGCATTTAAACATTGATTTCATCCATGAAAATGTCACTCTCTCTGTTATGTACCTTACAAGATACACCTGGTGCCTCCAGAGTTGGCCACCAGGGAGCCTGGAACGGTGTTCCCTCAGGAGATTATAACCTTGTATGGACCAGTGGTGGTATATTCTGCTGCTTTCACACTAGGCTGTGACATCATATCCCAGCATATCACTCATATGGAGGAGGAGCAGCCAGCGGCTTTACATGCCTGCAGCCGGCGCTTAGTAGCGGCATTGCACGGAATATTAAAACACTGTCTAAAGGAATCAATCTGAGTGAGTGACATTAAGTCAATCATTCAGTATTTTAGGCACCCTGTAAGCCTTGATGCCATAGCTAACCTCCTATGTTTCCTTAATGATAGGCCTGGGTACCTCAGGGATGTCACTGGTTCCTATTGAATTGATTCCATGATTGGTTGGCGATGTCTGAGAGATATACACACAGACTGTGTGACTGCACTGCGCTAACTCACTGACATCACCAACCAATCACAGACAGACCTCATACACAGACTGTGTGACTGCACTGCGCTAACTCTCTGACATCACCAACTGTCACTCACCGGACCGTGAGTGCCTCTTCCCGGACATTTAGGAACCGTGGTCGTCCACCATCCTGAGGGTCTGCGCATGCGCAGCCCTTTTCTATACTTCAGTGTATACCCCTTTAACTCAATTGGCAGATCAGGCAACCTCCCTATATTAAGCACCTGTGGTCAACACCACGTTGCCTGATCTTGGAGTCTCATTCCTCATGAGTCTCTGAAGGTGTTCCTGTATTCCTCGTGTATTCAGCGCTGCTGATTCCTGTGGTTTCCAAACCACTTCTATTCCTGTGGTTTCCATACCACTTCTACCATCAACTGTATCATCAGGACTGTTTGCTGATTCCTATCCGCTGCCTCCGTGCACTACAGTCTTCTAAACCACTTCTACCATCAACTGTATCATCAGGACTGTTTGCTGATTCCTATCCGCTGCCTCCGTGCACTACAGTCTTCTAAACCACTTCAACGTTATTTTATATCTATGTGACTGTTTGCTCATTGCTATCCGCTGCCTCCGTGCACTCCAGCTTTTACTTCACTCACCTGCTTCTCATCAAGTCTGTTTGCTGATTCCTATCCGCTGCCTCTGTGCACTACAGTCTCCTGCTTGCAACTCGCCTGTGTTCATCATCGTGACTGCCAGCTGGCTACTATCCGCTGCCTCCGTGCAC
This sequence comes from Mixophyes fleayi, assembly GCF_038048845.1. Taxonomy (NCBI): domain Eukaryota; kingdom Metazoa; phylum Chordata; class Amphibia; order Anura; family Limnodynastidae; genus Mixophyes; species Mixophyes fleayi. Next base: position 354,363,281 of record NC_134403.1, read on the forward strand.
TACAGGCTCCTGCTTGCAACTCGCCTGTGTTCAACATCGTGACTGCCAGCTGATTACTATCCGCTGCCTCCGTGCACTACAGTCTCATCTCATCTTTGCTGTGACTTCCTCGAGACTGCCGCTTCATTACCATCTGCTACACTTCGTGATCTACAGCTCCTGCCCTGCGCTGCACTCCTGTTTCCCATCGCTGTTGGTTCCTGTGGTTGCTACTGGTTACCTCCGTGTGCCGCTGAGTCCTGCCGCTGTGGTCAGCGCTATCGTCCATCTCCTGCTGATCCACTCTCCACGCCTTCACGTGTTCCACTGGTCTCTGCCCTCCTGTCAGCATTGGATTTGTATCTCATCTACTACCCTCTGCTGGATCATCTCCATTCTCCTGGGTTCCCTATGAGTCCAGTTCCACGTGTTGCTGACTCCTGTGGATTCGTGTCCCTGTCGGTCTACTCACCTGTGCGCTGCACCTGCTAGACCGCTGCCTCACCTATCCAGGGACTTCCTATCCAGTCGGTCTCCAGCCGCTCAGGTACCGCTGCAATCCCATCTGACTGCTACTGCTGAACCACGGTATGCATACTTCTCATTGACTGTGCTGTGTATTGCATATCTTGCTGGACTGTGTTTGGTTCTCTCTGGAGTCTGCTATCCGCTGAGTCTATTGCCATCATTGACTGTGTTATCATTGTGCTGGACTACTTCAAGAGACTTTCTAGATTGCAGACCTGCTCAGTCATTTATATCCATATATATATCTATATTGTGCATATTACTGTGGATCGTGTATAAGGTGCCTGTGTATATCCTGTGTTGCAGTCTTCCCCTGTGCACCTCCTCACATATATATTCAGTGGTACAACTTGCTGATGTCAGACCACTGATCCCTGTTCCGGTATCACCTGTTCCATCATTCTCTCACATAGCAGTGGTACAACTTGCTACCGCAGACCACTGACTACCTGGATACCTCCACTTGGATTCCATTCCTTCACTCAGACAGCGGTACAACTTGCTACCCGCAGACCGCTGACTCTCACCACCTCCTTGTTTCTGTTGGACATTCCTCCTCACTATAGCAGTGGTACAACTTGCTATCGCAGACCACTGACTATATTCACGTGTTCTTGTCCATACAGTTCCTTGTGTATTATTATCTCATTATTACCAGTGTTGCTAGTCATAGACTTTCCTGAGCATCTCATCGGCCATCATTTCATGTTCCGTGATCACCCAGCTACCAGAGTACCCTATTACCATCTACATTGCTCTGGTAAGCCTACCATCTGGTGATCCCTGGGTAAAGACTCCTAGTGCCCGTGACAGTAAGATCAGGCCATGACAGACCCAGATGCGGAACCTACCGCCAAAGAGATGCTGCAACATCTGGTTAGCCGTGTGGAACAACAGGATGCCCGCCAACAGCTGTTACTTCAGTGTTATCAGTCATTAACCTCCCAAGGAACATCTGGACAGACTGTGACAGCTACTACTGAAGCTCCTGTGCTTTCCTCCGTTTCCCCATTGCCATCCCAGGTGTCTACAGCTTCCACGCTTCACCTGCCTACTCCGTCAAAGTATGATGGAGACCCCAAAACTTGTAGGGGTTTCCTTAACCAATGTTCAGTCCATTTTGAGCTCCAACCTCAAAATTTTTCTACCCATCGTTCCAGAGTGGCCTATCTTATCTCTTTGTTTTCAGGACAAGCCCTGGCTTGGGCCTCCCCTCTGTGGGAGAGGAACGATCCAATATTACAAGATAGTGCCAAATTCATTTCTACATTTCGAAGTGTGTTCGATGAACCAGGTCGTGTGACCTCCGCTGCTTCCAGCATCCTCCGTCTGCGACAAGGATCTCATACTGTAGGCCAGTACGTCATTCAATTTAGGATCTTAGCCTCTGAACTTCAGTGGAACACTGAAGCCCTAGTTGCCGCCTTCTGGCAGGGGCTTTCCGATAAAATTAAAGATGCACTGACTACTCAAGAGCTTCCTTCGTCACTTGAAGATTTGATCTCTCTATGCCATCGTGTTGATATGAGATTTCGTGAAAGAGAGGCTGAGAGAACGACTTCTGCTAAAGCACCTCTTCGCTCTAACCCTCAATTTCGTCCAGTGTCACCTGCTGTGATTCCCATGGAGATAGGACGTTCCAAGTTATCTTCTGAGGAGAGGAGACGAAGAGTCAAGAATAGACTCTGTATCTATTGTGCTGATTCCACTCATGTCCTCAGCTCCTGCCCTAAGAGATCGGGAAATGCCAGGCCCTAACTAGTTCTGGAGAGGTGAAGTTAGGGTCCCTGGAGTCCTCTCCATCGTCTATGAAATCTAAAGTCTGCGCTTTTGATGTGACTATTTCCTTTGCTTCCAAAACCTTTGAGTCACAGGCATTGATTGATTCCGGAGCAGCAGGAAATTTTATTTCCAAATCGTTAGTAAATCAATGGTCTCTACCAGTGATTACCTTAAAAACTCCCATTACTGTGACGGCTATCGATGGATCACGTCTCATCAACGGTCTCATCACCCAGAGTACGTCTCCAGTAACCCTTCAGATTGGTGCTCTGCATCATGAAGAGATATCGTTTTTAATTCTTCCTGTGACGACAAGTCCGATTGTCCTAGGCCTTCCATGGCTTCAGTGTCACTCTCCCCAGATTGACTGGCGCACCCCTCAAGTCACGTCTTGGGGGTCTGAATGTCACCATCATTGCCTTTCCCAAGTCATTCCTCTCAAGGTACAGCAAGCTTCCATCTCAGCTATTTCACCGGGACTCCCTCCTCAATATGCTTCATTTACCGATGTTTTTGATAAAGCTCAGTCTGAACGTCTTCCTCCTCATCGTTCTTGGGATTGTCCGATTGATCTTCTTCCTGGCAAGACTCCTCCCAGGGGCCGGGTCTATCCACTTTCGTTACCTGAAACTCAAGCTACATCTGAATATATACGGGAGAACCTCCAGCGTGGGTTCATTCGACCTTCCACCTCGCCCGCTGGAGCTGGGTTCTTCTTTGTCAAAAAGAAGGATGGATCATTACGCCCTTGTATAGATTTTCGTGGACTCAATGCCATTACTATCAAGAATCGGTATCCCATTCCGTTGATCACTGAGCTATTTGACCGCATCAAGGGAGCCCGTATTTTTACTAAGTTGGATCTTCGTGGTGCCTACAATTTAATCAGAATCCGTTCCGGTGACGAATGGAAGACAGCGTTTAACACCAGAGACGGGCATTACGAATATCTGGTAATGCCTTCCGGGCTATGTAATGCCCCCGCTGTTTTTCAGGGCTTCATCAATGAGATTTTTCGGGACTTATTATATGTATGTGTCGTCGTCTACCTGGACGACATATTGATTTTTTCACAGGACCTGCCTTCTCACCACCAACATGTGGCAGAAGTCCTCTCCAGGCTACGGAAAAATTCATTGTTCTGTAAATTAGAAAAATGTTCATTCGAATTACCCCAGATTCCATTCTTGGGGTATATTGTTTCCGGAGTTGGTCTGAAGATGGATCCTGACAAAGTAAATGCTGTACTACATTGGCCCCAGCCAACTACTCTTCGTGCGATCCAGCGTTTTTTAGGTTTTGCCAATTACTATAGACGCTTCATTCAAGACTTTTCTTCCATTGCATCTCCTATTGTGGCCCTGACTCGAAAAGGGGCTAATCCTAAGCAATGGTCAACTGAGGCTATTCAAGCCTTTCAAACATTAAAAGAGTCCTTCTCTTCGGCTCCAATCCTTCGTCAGCCTGATGTGACACTCCCCTTCTTCCTAGAAGTAGATGCCTCTAATGTGGGCTTAGGAGCGATTCTCTCCCAACGCTCGGAACAGCAAAAATTCCACCCTTGTGCCTTCTATTCTCGGGGTCTCTTACCCGCAGAGAAGAATTATACCATCGGAGACAAGGAATTACTGGCTATCAAAGCCGCATTAGAGGAATGGAGATACTTGTTGGAGGGAGCTCGCCATCCGGTGACGATCTTCACGGATCATAAGAACTTGTCATATCTCCAGTCTGCCCAATGCTTGAACCCTCGTCAAGCAAGATGGTCTCTTTTCTTTTCCCGTTTTGAATTAATAATTACCTTCAAACCAGCTGCCAAGAACAAAAAAGCTGATGCCTTATCTAGAGCCTTTGTTACGTCCTCTGATATAGAAGAGGTTTCCAACCATACCATTCTAGACCCCAAATGTATCTCACTGGCTGCTTCATCCACCAAAACGCTACCATTTGGGAAGACCCTCGTGCCTCCTACTCTAAGGAGGAAAATCCTTTCGTGGTTCCATGCCTCTCGTTTTTCTGGACACGCCGGTGAACACAAGACTTTTGAGATCCTCTCTCGAAGTTACTGGTGGCCTTCAATGAGGAGAGACGTCAAAGAGTTCATTGCTTCCTGTGAATTATGTTCGCAATTCAAATCCTCCCGCAGAACCCCAGCAGGGTTGCTGCGACCACTACCCATTCCGTCCAAACCATGGACCCATATTAGTATGGATTTCGTTACTGACTTACCACCTAGTAAGAACCATAACACTATTTGGGTGGTAGTGGACAGATTTTCGAAGATGGCTCATTTCATCCCTCTGTCTGGTTTGCCTTCCTCGTCTATCCTGGCTGAACATTTCATTAAAGAGATCTTCCGTATCCATGGATGTCCATCTGAGATTGTGTCTGATAGAGGAGTACAATTCGTGTCCAGATTCTGGCGAGCCCTTTGTAAAACCTTGGGCATACGATTAGCACTCTCATCTTCTTACCATCCACAATCCAATGGACAAACCGAACGTGTCAATCAAGATCTTGAGACTTTTATAAGGATATTTTCATCAGCCAATCAAGACAACTGGGTAGAGTTACTCCCTTGGGCTGAGTTCGCCCATAACAACATGTACCATGAGTCATCATCCAAAACTCCATTTTTTGTGGTCTACGGTCACCATCCGTCTTTTCCGGAATTTCCTGCCCTCCCGCCCACCCAAGTTCCTGCGGTGGAAACTGTTTGTCAGACCTTTAAAAATATCTGGTCTCAGGTCAGAACCTGTTTAAAGAAGACATCTGTCAAATATAAATCTTTCGCTGATAAGAAGAGGCGGGCTATTCCACCACTAAAAATTGGAGATCGTGTCTGGTTATCCACAAAAAATATTCGTTTGAAGGTTCCATCTATGAAATTCGCCCCTCGTTTTATTGGTCCATATAGGATCATTCAAGTTATCAATCCAGTATGTGTGAAACTCCTTCTTCCTAAGAGTCTTCGGATTTCTAATGCCTTCCATGTATCTTTGCTCAAACCTCTTATTATCAACCGTTTTTCAACTCCTCCCTCAGCTCCGCAGCCAGTTCAAGTTCATCAGGAGGAGGATTTCGAAATTACTGAGGTACTAGACGCAAAAATTTCGCGAGGAGCCCTCCACTTCCTCGTTCATTGGAAGGGCTTTGGTCCTGAGGAGCGCTCTTGGATCAAAGCTGAAGATCTTAATGCTCCTGCCCTTTTGAAGAAGTTTTACTCCAAAAATCCGGACAAGCCCGGTTCCAGGCGTTCTGTGCCCACCTTTAAAAGGGGGGGTACTGTCACTCACCGGACCGTGAGTGCCTCTTCCCGGACATTTAGGAACCGTGGTCGTCCACCATCCTGAGGGTCTGCGCATGCGCAGCCCTTTTCTATACTTCAGTGTATACCCCTTTAACTCAATTGGCAGATCAGGCAACCTCCCTATATTAAGCACCTGTGGTCAACACCACGTTGCCTGATCTTGGAGTCTCATTCCTCATGAGTCTCTGAAGGTGTTCCTGTATTCCTCGTGTATTCAGCGCTGCTGATTCCTGTGGTTTCCAAACCACTTCTATTCCTGTGGTTTCCATACCACTTCTACCATCAACTGTATCATCAGGACTGTTTGCTGATTCCTATCCGCTGCCTCCGTGCACTACAGTCTTCTAAACCACTTCTACCATCAACTGTATCATCAGGACTGTTTGCTGATTCCTATCCGCTGCCTCCGTGCACTACAGTCTTCTAAACCACTTCAACGTTATTTTATATCTATGTGACTGTTTGCTCATTGCTATCCGCTGCCTCCGTGCACTCCAGCTTTTACTTCACTCACCTGCTTCTCATCAAGTCTGTTTGCTGATTCCTATCCGCTGCCTCTGTGCACTACAGTCTCCTGCTTGCAACTCGCCTGTGTTCATCATCGTGACTGCCAGCTGGCTACTATCCGCTGCCTCCGTGCACTACAGGCTCCTGCTTGCAACTCGCCTGTGTTCAACATCGTGACTGCCAGCTGATTACTATCCGCTGCCTCCGTGCACTACAGTCTCATCTCATCTTTGCTGTGACTTCCTCGAGACTGCCGCTTCATTACCATCTGCTACACTTCGTGATCTACAGCTCCTGCCCTGCGCTGCACTCCTGTTTCCCATCGCTGTTGGTTCCTGTGGTTGCTACTGGTTACCTCCGTGTGCCGCTGAGTCCTGCCGCTGTGGTCAGCGCTATCGTCCATCTCCTGCTGATCCACTCTCCACGCCTTCACGTGTTCCACTGGTCTCTGCCCTCCTGTCAGCATTGGATTTGTATCTCATCTACTACCCTCTGCTGGATCATCTCCATTCTCCTGGGTTCCCTATGAGTCCAGTTCCACGTGTTGCTGACTCCTGTGGATTCGTGTCCCTGTCGGTCTACTCACCTGTGCGCTGCACCTGCTAGACCGCTGCCTCACCTATCCAGGGACTTCCTATCCAGTCGGTCTCCAGCCGCTCAGGTACCGCTGCAATCCCATCTGACTGCTACTGCTGAACCACGGTATGCATACTTCTCATTGACTGTGCTGTGTATTGCATATCTTGCTGGACTGTGTTTGGTTCTCTCTGGAGTCTGCTATCCGCTGAGTCTATTGCCATCATTGACTGTGTTATCATTGTGCTGGACTACTTCAAGAGACTTTCTAGATTGCAGACCTGCTCAGTCATTTATATCCATATATATATCTATATTGTGCATATTACTGTGGATCGTGTATAAGGTGCCTGTGTATATCCTGTGTTGCAGTCTTCCCCTGTGCACCTCCTCACATATATATTCAGTGGTACAACTTGCTGATGTCAGACCACTGATCCCTGTTCCGGTATCACCTGTTCCATCATTCTCTCACATAGCAGTGGTACAACTTGCTACCGCAGACCACTGACTACCTGGATACCTCCACTTGGATTCCATTCCTTCACTCAGACAGCGGTACAACTTGCTACCCGCAGACCGCTGACTCTCACCACCTCCTTGTTTCTGTTGGACATTCCTCCTCACTATAGCAGTGGTACAACTTGCTATCGCAGACCACTGACTATATTCACGTGTTCTTGTCCATACAGTTCCTTGTGTATTATTATCTCATTATTACCAGTGTTGCTAGTCATAGACTTTCCTGAGCATCTCATCGGCCATCATTTCATGTTCCGTGATCACCCAGCTACCAGAGTACCCTATTACCATCTACATTGCTCTGGTAAGCCTACCATCTGGTGATCCCTGGGTAAAGACTCCTAGTGCCCGTGACACCAACCAATCACAGACAGACCTCATACACAGACTGTGTGACTGCACTGTGCTAACTCTCTGACATCACCAACCAATCATGGACTGACCTCATACACAGACTGTGTAACTGCACTGCGCTAACTCTCTGACATCACCAACCAATCACGGACAGACCTTATACACAGACTGTGTGACTGCACTGCCCTAACTCTGACATCACTGACATCACCAACCAATCATTAACTGACCTCATACACAGACTGTGTGAATGCACTGAGCTAACTCACTGACATCACCAACCAATCACGGACAGACCTCATACACAGACTGTGTGAATGCACTGAGCTAACTCACTGACATCACCAACCAATCACGGACAGACCTCATACACAGACTGTGTGACTGCACTGAGCTAACTCACTGACATCACCAACCAATTATGGACAGACCTCATACACAGACTGTGTGACTGCACTGCCCTAACTCTGACATCACTGACATCACCAACCAATCATTAACTGACTTCATACACAGACTGTGTGACTGCACTGCAGTAAGTCTCTGACATCACCAACCAATCACGGACAGACCTCATACACAGACTATGTGACTGCACTGCGCTAACTCACTGACATCACCAACCAATCACGGACAGACCTCATACACAGACTATGTGACTGCACTGCGCTTATTCTCTGACATCACCAACCAATCACGGACAGACCTCATACACAGACTATGTGACTGCACTGCAGTAAGTCTCTGACATCACCAACCAATCACGGACAGACCTCATACACAGACTATGTGACTGCACTGCGCTAACTCACTGACATCACCAACCAATCACGGACAGACCTCATACACAGACTGTGTGAATGCACTGCGCTAACTCTCTGACATCACCAACCAATCACGGACAGACCTCATACACAGACTATGTGACTGCACTGCGCTAACTCACTGACATCACCAGCCAATCACGGACAGACCTCATACACAGACTGTGTAACTGTACTGCGCTAACTCTCTGACATCACCAACCAATCACGGACAGACCTCATACACAGACTGTGTGACTGCACTGCGCTAACTCTCTGACATCACCAACCAATCACGGACAGACCTCATACACAGACTGTGTGACTGCACTGCCCTAACTCTGACATCACCAAACCAATCACGGACAGACCTCATACACAGACTATGTGACTGCACTGCGCTAACTCACTGACATCACCAACCAATCACGGACAGACCTCATACACAGACTATGTGACTGCACTGCGCTAACTCACTGACATCACCAACCAATCACGGACAGACCTTATACACAGACTATGTGACTGCACTGCGCTAACTCACTGACATCACCAACCAATCACGGACAGACCTCATACACAGACTATGTGACTGCACTGCGCTAACTCTCTCACATCACCAACCAACTAATCAATTCTTGATTTTCCAGGATGTCTGATCATTGCTGTAACGTAGTGTTGGACAATTCCCAAGAGTAAGGTAAACAATGTACCTAAAAAGTTATACTGCACCTATCTTTTAGAAGTCTTTTATATTGAGGTCAATGGAGATATACCTTCCATGGATTCTGCTGTCTCTTAGATTTTACTTATTCCAGAATTCTATATTTTTCGTCCCTACTATAGATAAACTAGTTACAGTTTGGAATGTCTGACAAAATAAGTTGTTTTTCAAGATTGTTGCAATATCATTGTTTAACAGAAAGTGCATTCACATTGGTTCCTCATTATTTGTAACACGTGATCTTTCAGCAAGCTAACATAAGGGTTTACAGTTTATGATGGAGGTGTGATGGCGGAGTTTACCAGCAGAGAAGACCCCAAGCAGACTGTGGGATGTGTCTGACAATAAAGTTGTGACCTTAGTACCTTGTTGCATGAGCGCTCCAACGCCAAACCAGAAACTATTTAGCAAAGTAAAATTGTTTTCCACGACATCAGAGTCAGGGTTGCACGGGTGTGGGTTATACCACTCGTAAGGGGTGAACCTGCGGTTTTCAACAGAGACAACCTGTAAACGTCAGATAAACACACAGAGCATCGGCAAACCTGCTTAAACAATATGGAGAGAAGAGAGTGGCGTCAGTTTTAGAAGACAAGCAAATATATTTGACAAAAGATTTGGTCACTATTTCAACACAAAGAAGAAACAATGTATTTATCAGTATATGTGAAAGTTTGTCTTGGTAAATAATAGTGTAATATTTTAGAAAACTTCAGTACACACTTGTGACAATACCAGTGCTGTTATTCACCATGTGCATGCTGGTGCTTGTAGTTCTACAAGCTCTAGCATGCAAGAACACATATTTACTAAACTGCGGGTTTGAACAAGTGGAGATGTTGCCTAAAGCAACCAATCAGATTCCAGTTATAATTTACTTGCATTCTACAAAATGACAGCTAGAATCTGATTGGTTGCTATTAGAGATGCTCACTGACCCCCGTGAACTGGTTTTGGTTTTGGTTTTGGGTCTGGATTAGCGTTGTGTTTTGGTTTTGGCTTTGGTTTTGGCAAAACCACCCTCTGTGTATTTTGGTCTTGGTTAAGGATTTTTTTAGATAAAATCCTAAAACATGCTAAAATCACATCATTTTGCTCTTTTTGTTGTTCCAACATTATTATTAACCTCAATAACACTAATTTCAAGTCATTTGCAGTCAATTTTGACCACCTCACAGGTCACAATATTATTTTCATACACTTTCGGACAACTACTGCAGCGACCTGGCTGGATGGTAAGCGACAGAGCAATGACACAAACACACGGCAGTTCCTAGCACATCTAGGATACATAGGACACACAGCAGAAAAGAAAAATGGGGGTCCACCCTCCCTCCCACCGCTCGCTATGTTGGATCTTAAAAAGGAATTCCAAACGCGCGAGATTCGGGATCTGACGACATCACAATGATGTTTTGCCTCGTTTTCATTTCCGAGGGTGCGCCACAGTACCGAGCCGCTCGGCTTGGTACTCGGATCCCCTAAGTTCGGGTGTGTTCGGTTCTCGAGGAACTGAGCCTGAGCATCTCTAGTTGCTATAGGCAACATCTCCACTTTTTCAAATCCACAGTTTAGTAAATATACCCCAGGGTCTGTGGGTGCATGCTGGCACGTGTAGTGCCACAAAAGGTTGCTCTATATATTCTCATTTTCACTAGAAAGTGATCTACAGCGTTACACTGTGAGATATATCAAAGCACGAATGTATTCTTGTCTGAAGGAGGCCTGCAACTACCTTTCATCTGGGACTAACAATTTTCTGAATGCTGAAAGGTTTTCCAGGACGCCTCTAAGAATCCTGCATAATCAAATCCCGCAGTCCGATAATGACTTAAAATCCTTTACTCATTCGGAAGTCACTGCTTACCGAGGATGCAGGCTGGATGCTAAAACTACTTAAGAGGTAATCAGGTTCTTGTATCTGCTTCCAGAAGAGGCAATGGCTTCAAGATTACCTTCCACATGTATTATTGAATTGGAACAGCTATGTTGAAGTAGTCTAATATGCACTTGGAAAATGCAGGTAATTTCAAAGTGTCTAAAAAAAATATAAACATAGCAGGAAAAAAAACAAGCAATTTCTAAGACAAAAGTGCCTATGTGGAACCACAATTATGAATGTAGAAAATGTTGCAGCTCTGTATTGTAGATCATTAGAGCTACTGTGTTAAATTTAGAACCTTTACGCTATAACATCACAAGCAATCTACATAATCTTAGCACAAAACTGTCTAAAATAGTGTTGTTTCTTTTCTCCTGTAGGTCTAAAGGTGCAAGGTGATATTACCAATGGTTTACATTAAAACATGTATAGGGCCATCGTTTTTTTTAAATGCATAATCAGGCTCTTGTGCGTTATAGTAATTGTTAGCCTCAAATGCATCCTGTTAAAATGTAAAAAAATGCAATAAAAATCATTAAAAAAAAAAGGGAAATTGCAGTGGGATTTTGCCATAACGATTTGGATGGTAATGAATAGCTAACACTACCCATGGACCACTACTTATTACTATAATTAACAGATTTTTGTGAGGAGCAGCTGTAAGCAGCAACTAAGAGACAGGAAGACTTCTTACCTAGTAGTATTGTATGTGATGTTGAATACTTTCGTGTTAAATTACAAACCTTCCCTAGGGAATTTGATAACCTGCCTTCCAGCTGTACTTAAAGGGGTTGTCAAAGGATAATTCTAAGGTAACATATTCATTCATTAACGCAATCAATTACAAATAATAAAAAAAAAATCCCTGCACAAACTGCTAAAAATGAATCCACGGGAGTCTAGGAAATAACTGGCGAGCCAGCCAGGACTCCCCATTCCTCCCCACAGTACTATCAGAGCCTGCCTATTGCATTTATAATTGCAAAACTCTTTTAATTGCCAATGTCATACCAAATACATTTTAATTACTGTTTGAACACTATGATTAATTTGCAAAATTATTAACTCTTATAACTCAGGGGGCTTAGTTTAGCTGCAGTAATGAAACCAGATTGCAATAAACCCCACTAATTAACAGGTAAACATTCAAAGATGACTTTGAGCATACTTAGCCAAATAGAAGCAGATTTTAGCATTTTTAAATACAAAAGAATACATCAGTTTTGTTCTTCAAGCAGGTCCCAACTGCATATCAAATTAGTACTTATAGGGCTATTTATCAAAGTGTTTGCCAAGAAATGTGTATTTGTGGTAATAATTAAAAAAAAAGTCAAACAAGTATGAAACTAAATGAGATGAAGTGCTTTCTCCGAAAAAATAGCTCTTCAAGTTAAACTGGTCTTATCTTTGTGAATGGTAACAATGAAACAGTTTTCAAGGAGTATATTTACTAAACTGTGGGTTTGAAAAAATGGAGATGTTGTCTATAGCAACCAATCAGATTCTAGCTATCATTTATTTAGTACATTTTACAAAATGACAGCTAGAATCTGATTGGCTGCTAGGCAACATCTACACTTTTTCAAACCCACAGTTTAGTAAGCATCACCCTTCGAGTTCATAGTAGAAAAGGACTTATATCAAGATTGGATTTCTAACATGTTTAAGGTTTGCAAGAAGTATAGCACGTATAGTATAGTATAGCATGTGAGGACGGCTGCATTGTCATGATGTGAGATGGATGGAGGCAAGCTGGAAGCCACAGACTGAGAGTCACATAGTAGAAGGAGCAGGGGCCTCCAAAAGCACAGAGAGGTGTCGCGTGGATTCTGTCAAACTGACGTGAGAGGATTGCCGCACCACGATATGAAACAAAGTTCCTACATTCGACTTGTTTGGTTACCTTTATTGTCAGAACTCAGAGAATAAAAGAAATAAGAAGCACTAAATTTACCAAGACAATTCTTTGCCATATAAACCAGTACATGTTGCAAGTCAATTTATGTCCTCTACATTAAATTAAACAATATTACAATTATGATCATGTCAACCCTACTCAGAAGACAATGGAGAGAATGCAGAGAGATCATTTGAGTATTTTAAAGAACTTTTGTGCATCTCAGACATCATGCTAATAAAATAATTAGATACATGGAACACCTGCGATTAATATACGTTATTTTACATTATAACGGTCTCATTATTTACAACTAAAGCATAAAAAAATCTGTTTACTTTATTTCCTGGATTAAATACTAAAAGAAAATGACTAAACCATTTTAATTAAGGAAAAGGCTGATTTTTATTTTAAAGAAGCATTTATATATATTGCATTACAACATAAATCTACAAGCTGCCTTTATATAATGTATTTGTAAGCTTCAGGCCAAATGGTCTTAAATTCTCTGCAGACAGAAATAGTCATTTTACTAAACAGCGCTGAGTTTTGCTGGGTGACATCACAAGTGGCTCACTATTGGCTGGTGTCCATCACATGACCAATGTTGATAATTACTTCTCTTCTCTTCATCTCTGTGGGCTGCACTCAGTGACTACTAAATGATCCAGGCAGCCTGACCTGGAATTTTAATGTTCTAATCAAACAATCTATAAGTGGGCACACGGATACCAGCTTATAATAATATTGCCACAGGAGCACTATCAACTTCAACCCTTCTGTTTTATGAGACGTGTACCCGGCCCAGCAAACTAACATATCATTATACTGCTTTTATGTTTTTTCAATGGGAGAAATAGGCAGAGAATCATTTTAAAAACGATGGTCAGACTGTCTCTGTACCCTGCACATTTTTATGGCGAGTCTCATTTCAAAATACCTGAGCTGGTCGCACATCATTAACAAAGCCAGCTCTTGGCAAATTACAGAATTAAAGTATTACCGTTGAGTAGCACTTATGCATGTGGGCTGTGGGCCAATGGCCCCAACTCCAAACCTGGCTAAGACCAACACAGTTAAAACTATTTTTTTGCAGGGGCCCGGAGCGTCCCAGCTCAGAAACACCATTCATACTGCACCTTGGACCCGGGAATTTCCCGGGTTGACCCCATTCATACTGCACAAGTCTGTGCCCTGGCAATTTGTGGGAGTCATCACCAGAGCACTTTTCATTGGCTGAAAGCTGGAATATGAAAAAAAAAAAATCTCTCTCTCTCTCCCCCCCCCCCCCCCCCCCCGGGTTTTTAGACCCAGGATTTTTCAACCATTCATACTGCACCAACACCCGGGTTGTTTGAGCTCGATCCAGGAAAAACCCGGGATTTTGGTGCAGTATGAATGGGGTATTATAGTCAATGCCAGCTTCTAGGCTTGTCAGCGCTGGGCTAGAGTTCTATTACATAGGGTGGCAGGTAATGAGAGAGTAGGTCCCCAGGAGTAGAATCTTTGGAAGTGGTAGAGTTCACTCTCCTAGGCTCTCACTTTCTCATTATCAGGGACCCCATCACCCAGGGGGGTGTGAAAGATCCTAGAGCGTTAAGATGTGAGGCCCGCAGTACCTCTCTCCTTGATATAGAGCCATCAGCCTTGCATTGGCAAGCCTGGGAGATCCTTTTTTTTGCTATCATAGTGGACCCCACACCCTTTGCTTCCCTAATTTTACCAGTTCAGGCTGGTTCTAGATTTTGGAGGGGGTAGGCCCTTTACCATTTTAATTTATTTATTTATTTATTTATACATTGTTTTATTTTTAAAGCACTTGGGTCTATTTTACTTTCTTTAACACTTTTGTTATTTACCATGCTGTCCAGCTGGAGTCACATAGTCTTACCTGCAAACTACTCAGCAATTGATTTATTTTGAATGAGCCAGCTGTCCTGACATGGAGACATGCTTGAATCATTGCCCGCTTTATATCTCCACTTATATAACACAATCATCTGGAGGAGATGGGAAGCATGCTAATCCCTTAATTATTGATACAAATAGATTATACAAAGAATAATAAGCAACAGCGAAAAACAAAGCACGACAAGCATTTAAAAAAAAAAATGCTGAAAAAATTAAAATATGCAAATATCTGTACTGACAGAGAGAGGAAGACAAGAGAACAATTTATAAAGAATTACAGAAGGATGGTGAATTACCTGGCAATGACAAACAATACACAACTGACTCCCAGACAGGCCAGTAGGACGTACATCCAGATGTCGGGGGAGAGGGGATTGAGGAAGGAGAACACTCCAGGATTTGTACCATTGGGTTTTCGGTATAAGATGCTGATTCCCAGTGTCATGAATGGCTTAGAGAAATCTATGACTTTCTCCCTGACGTAGGTGATAGTGAGCGGAGCAACCGCCAGATCCGCTTTCTGTCAACAGAAATCTCAGTTAGATTTGTTATCATTGCAAAATCAAGTTTGCCTGTTAGAGTTTAATTTTTAGTACGGAGACAGTAGCTGGTCCAAGGAACAGTTGAACTTAAGCTGGACGCGCCGGAGCTTCGGTCACCCGGCCTGAGTGGTAAGAGTCAGCTTCTGGTTGCAATTTGGCCAAATCCATGAGTGACCAAACTCAATAGATCTGGCACTCAGGTGACCGGATCAGTAGATTCCCAAACACACAAATATATAGAGGCCAAACGCTGATTAAATGTATGGACAGGTCCGAAAATGATGAAAGGTTTTGAAGCATTGCTCTTGAGTAATGCGCTTGTTGTGTGGCTAATCATGCACCAATTTCAGGTAGATTTGCCAATATCACTGGTAACATAGCAGTGTGTGTGTGTGGTCAGCATTACAGCAGTGAGTCTCAGTATCATTGCTTTTTGTCGTTTTGACCAGCAAACTCTTATATCCATTTATTTGCGGTATTCTATGTATACTGATATGTCTAAAGGAAGCAATTTGACCATGGAGCAGAATTACTAAGACTTCTAAAAAGGAAAAGTAGATGTGTTGCCCATAGCTACCAGATTCTAGCTATTATTGATCTAGTACATTCTAGTAATTACTAGATAGAATCTGATTGGTTGCTACGGGCAACACCTCCACTCTTCCTTTTTAGAAGTTGTTTTAAATCTATCCCCATAGATAGGAAAAACAAACTTTCAACAAGGATAAATAAAAGATGTAGTATTATTAATTTATTTTATTTCTACAGTTAATTTCAAGTAATTTAGACAGTAGCGTAAACATTGTAACAATGTGTATGATAATTACTTCCACTGAAGTATCTCTCTATTGTTGTGAGAACTATAGTATGTGTTCTGCAGATCTAAGTCAGGGGCTTGTAACAGTACAGATAATTTATAACACAATTATCATGCAAGACCAAAGAATAGATGTTAAAATACCACCCTAGCAACTGGGGGAGAGAAAAAAGCAATTTTCTCCTTACTTGTCCCTAATGGGTAGCAATGCAATACAGAATCTACTGGTTTACCAACATGGATACAGCTGGAGATGTAGAAACATAACAGATACCCAACTGTTTCAGTCTGGTTAGATCTCATTAGTGTAAAGCTGGGTACACACCTATGCAAATATCTTGTAGATCACATGATTCACAACCGTTTGGTCAAATATAGCAAAAGTGTGCACAATAAGGTTTTATCGTACCAGTACACATCGCATCTGTTGATTTAGTTTTCTAAACTTATTGAAAATCACGATCAAAGATGGAACAATGTTGGGCCAACCTGGAAGTGTGTACGCACTCACGAACGTCAGCCCAACACTTCCGCCGATAGTTCCTCCAACATCATGTTTACAAAGTGCAGCAGCAGTGTAGGCAGATATCTGTAGAGTGTGTAGTCACAATCTTTTCAGCAGATGGTTATGATAGATGAAGATCACAGATCTGAATGTAAACTGTGAAATGGCATGCTCATCGGGCCTTTTAGTAGCTGGTGAAATCATTACAGACACTGCATCTGAAGTATGATTGCATAGGTGTGTTCCCAGCTTAAGATATGGACTGATGACTTCTGTAGTGTAGGGCTTGCAGATATTGAATTGAGCACCACTTGGGTTTTCTAATGAGATGATCTAAGGCAGGCCTGTTCAACCTGTGGCCCTCCAGATGTTGTGAAACTACAAGTCCCAGCATGCCCTTCCAGCTATCAACAGGTTGTCTACTGGCAAAGCATGCTGGGGTTTGTAGTTTCACAACACCTGGAGGGCCGCAGGTTGGACAGGCCTGATCTAAGGGGTGCCATTATTATTCACAGTGGATGGCTTTAACATGCCTTCTAGCCTGCTGGGTACACTATTTGAATTACTAATATATTGCCTTTTAAAGCTGCATTATCACCTAAAATGGTGAATATTTTTGTTCACCACTTTAAAAAGGTTGGAGAACAGGGGTGTGAGCGGGAGGACCAATGAGAAGACACAATGTACTTGATTCCAGCTTCTCATTGGACAGTCTGTTCACCGCCCTTCCACAATGCCACACAGTCCCGGTTACCAGCCAGGGCGGTGACACTATCCATGGAGGGCCAGTAAAAATGGCTGCATGGGGCAAGTTCTGTTATGCTCCACTCCATTGATTGAACTTGCTTATTTGTCACTTACATATGTTCAGTGTAAACCAGCATTAGACCAGAAACTACTACTTAAGTTATGTAAAGTATCAGATTTTGTGTTTCACTTAATGGCAATATGTGCATGTTATGTCTTGCTCTGAGAAAGTGCTACAAATCACACTGACCTACATAAAGGCCTGTACGTGCTTGTATGGTGCTTTAAATTGCACACTGCAACCATTGTCTTCATATTTCCATCAGTAAGTCTGGTCTAGAGCAGGGGATTCTGGGAAAATGCAATGCCACTCTGCATCTGCCTGTCATAAACACACATTGGTTGCAGCCATTTTGTGGGTTGAACCAATATTCAAATGTACAACATTCTTGCAGATAATTTACCACAAAATCTCTGTTCCTGACCATTCCTTATTGGTTGCATTATTGACCATACTTAGATGTCCTAAGATTTTATTTATTTAAGCCATACTGATGGTGCAAAGTTATAGACAAGTGGCGCTATGGAGTGCACCAATTACAATGGAGTGGACGGGGTTAGTACAGCCACTTGGTGATTGGCTCGATCACACCATATGTCACAGAGAAACGTGCTCCGTCTGTAACTTATTTTTATATTTTAAGTATGTCGCTTGTGTTGATGTTCCTTACATGATCGATGAGCTCCCTGACCATTCCGTTCCACTCTCCTTTGTCGTTCTGTGCCCCGTATTTGCCATCTGCTACCAGCCTGACTTCATATATAAATCCCAGTATGTTAGAGAGTTCCTTCAGTAAATCCAAGCAGTAGCCCTCAAATCTGTCATTCCCGTACAAGGGCTTGTCAGACTTCTTGTACATTACATAGGGGTCCTCCTGCAATGGAGAAAAACATCATGCTGAATACGTGTATTCAATCAAAGCATGGTCAGATATACCATTACACATTCCATACTGCCACTTCTACATTTTCACTTCAACCACTACATATATATATATATATATATATATATATATATATATATATCAATATATTGTAACTCTTCAATATTTGTTCTAATTCATCTTTCTATTACTATAATACTATAAGAGAGAAATCAATAAAAATATATTTTAAACATGACCAACATTATTATTATTATTACCATGTATTTATATAGCGCCACTAATTCCGCAGCGCTGTACAGAGAATTCACTTACATCAGTCCCTGCCCCATTGGGGCTTACAGTCTAAATTCCCTAACACAAAGACAGAGACTGACAGACACACAGACTAGGGTCATTTTGTTAGCAGCCAATTAACCTACCAGTATGTTTTTGAAGTGTGGGAGGAAACCGGAGCACCCGGAGGAAACCCAAGCAAACACAGGGAGAACATACAAACTCCACACAGATAAGGCCATGGTCGGGAATTGAACTCATGACCCCAGTGCTGTAAGGCAGAAGTGCTAACCACTGAGCCACCATGCTGCCCAACTTGAAATAACTGTACCTGTAAGCTCTACTCCCTGGTCCCCGCCCCCAAGACATCCCAACAGCACGAACACTACACATTACTGGCACACAGCGGAATGACTGTATTTTAGCCACGCTCTGATTGGTGCCTTTCCTCAGGTTCCAGGGAACTGTCAGTTTTTCTTTTATTAATTTAATGTATTGTTTCCAATCAATAATTCTCATTGCAAAAATATAAACGTAGTAATCAGTTCAATTAGCTTATAATTTGATTTTCCTATCTACAAGAATATACAAAGCTGCTGTCGAGTTGAGCCTATTAACCCTTTATTAGTTTATGGGAGAGAAGCTTACCCAGAGCCTAGTTCCCCCCTGGGAGGGAAAGATATGAAGTACAATAGTAATCAAGCAATTTTATTGAGAGGAGCATCTTGCTTAGATTCTTCTTCTCTTTAATTACATGGTTATATAGCTGCCATCTCCAAGTACACTTCAGCATTGTATCTCAGAAATAGTATTCCAGTGATTTTCTAAAGAAGCATTAAAACATTATAACTACAGATTACATATCAATACAGCTTAGTGAGCCAGAAAGTTTTATACAGATTTGTGTTAATGGGTCGTTCCACCTTGTATCTCGTGAACCCCACCCCCAACTCTTCAATCCTTCACACTAGTACTTAGTTAGGGTCCTTCATGGGAGGTCTCTACCTGTGCACAATGCAGTCCCTGTAGCTATTATTAATGGGGACCTCTAGTGGTCAGTTTCTGCAACTGTTTATGAGCGTCTGGAGGAAGGGATACGATTCACTGCTAAACTGATAGCTGACTCCTGATTGGACAAAGTGCTGCCGCCATCCAGTCAGGAACCGGCTGTCATTTCAAGCTATGCCTCATATTCTCCAGCATTCATAGAAGCAGATTCAATTAGCCGCAGTATTCCAAGGCAATTTTATTTACAATTGAATCTATCTCATACACCATTACATATGCTCAATCTGTTACTCTGCCACAATATGGTAACTGACAACACAGTGTTTTTGGGTGACAACAGAAAAATAAGAAAAAAAAAAGTGTTACTGCTGAGAAAAACAAGACATAATTCTTGCATTTGAAAGTAAAGTAGAACATTTATATAGAACTTTTATTTTGTACCTTCTTTCCACAATCATTACAAAACAAAAGCAACATTTCTTCACCCATACATGATATTCGGTTCCAAAAATAATTTGAAGGCATCAGTTTGTTCCCACTTACCAAGATGGTGGTGACTATAAGTGTCCGGTTGGCCAGCGAGTCTGTTATGTTTGTGGACTTGTCTTTTGCGTTGTCTGTCATATTAAGGCCGATGTTTGAGTTCCAAACTCCAACCTAAAGGATACAAAATACAGATGTTACTGTATGACCTTTCTTTGTCTTGTAGAAAGCCAAATGGGTGTGAATGACATACTATATATCTATATGTATATATACATATATATATATATATATGTATATATATATATACATATATATACACAGACACACACACACGCATATATATATATATATATGTATATATATATATATATATATATGTGTATATATATATATATATATATATGCATGTATACATAGACATATATGTGTGTAAATATATATATATATATATATATATATATTATTGAACGCCACAGTAATATGGTTTACAGAAAACACAGTTTAATATGGAAATATAAAGGCTACATCCATTCAGATACAATGGGGCCAGCCAGTCATATATCGACTCTTATTAGTCAGAATGCTGGACTGTTTCTGGTTACCACTGTTTACAGCACATCATTACTCTTTGCATCATTATCCTCATCATCATCACCATTTATTTATATAGCGCCACTAACTCCGCAGCGCTGTACAAAGAACTCACTCACATCAGTCCCTGCCCCATTGGAGCTTACAATCTAAATTCCCTAACACACACACACACAGACTGAGGGAGACTAAGATCAATTTAATAGCAGCCAATTAACCTACTAGTATGTTTTTGAAGTGTGGGTGGAAACCGGAGCACCCGGAGGAAACCTACCCAAACACGGGGCACCATGTTATTAAACACAAGCTCCTCCAGGATCACACCATTGTAACCTATGTTAAATAAAGGCACTTATGGTGACAATTTGTAGACTATGATGTATGTATTTATCTATTTTAATTTTTTATTCTACATCCTGGCTTTATTTCCTAAGAATGTATAATTATCTACCAGTAGTATCCTCCTACTTTTGCAGGCTAGGAAATAAATCACCTTCTATTGTCAGCTGTATGGAAAGCCAAGAGGACAATTTGTACTGCAAGAAATTGACTGTGAAGAATTAATGATCAGTTTGGAATACATAGCACCCAGCCGTGCATTTATAAACCCATCTACCTAACAAGAGGGAGTTTTAATTTCATTTTCATCTCTGCAGTGCTGAGTTCCTCTATGATTTGCTGTCGTGTGTTGATCTGAATGATGAAACACTGCTACTTAATTTCACAGCAAATACCTGATTGATTGCATGCACATTTCTATACCAGTAAATTGTATGTCATTTCTTCTTTACTACTCTTTAAGAGGTATAGACAAAGAAAATCACAATAGATTACAAAAATTAACGCATATGTCTTGCAATCAAAAAAAGAGACATATTTTTTAATCGGTGGTTTGGATGGATTGTAATTTGGCACCTAAGAGCAAAAAAAACCATTTGAGCCAAATGCCTCAGACAAACCGGTTGGTGATGGCTCAGAAAGGCAGTTTACAAGGTAATCAGTGTTCACTGTTGCAAAAATAACAGCTTGAAGACTTGTGTCTTGCCAACTGCACACAGATGCAAAGGGAGAAGGTTGCCAAAGAGGTCTTTTAGGCTGGAAAGATTTTTCATCTAATTTGTGAAATAGCAGCGAGGTTGAAAAGAGAGTCCAACATTTTTTTGTGCTCTGTGTTTTGTTAATATGAAGCTGTGCAAAATGAAAATCATTATTACCATTTATTTATATGATAACACCATATTAGGGAAGTGTGTCCATTAGACATGAGCGAAATTAAAATCACGCGGGTGAGTGATTGGAGGGCTAACCAGTGAGAGGTTCTATTATATTTTGCTAGCCAATAGGACACGGGAGGGGGTGTAGTCTGTGTTTATATATAGGGCAGTTTGCCAGCAGATCTGTCTCTCTGCTACCGGATTCCTCCCGCCCACCCTGCAGTTTTAGGGGTAGGGGTATATCTTTAATAGTGTGTAGGTAGGAGAGCAGTGCAGTCGGTAAGTTTGCATATGGTGCTCGGGTTATCTAGTCATTGGTCACAACTCCCCCCTTTTGGTTCGTGGTGTCATCACATGTTTGGAGCGACTGTGAGGAAGACTCTGGGCCGGTATGTTAAAGGTTATACTGGCGGATGTAAGGGGGGTGTAGTCTTGCCGTTGGACAGATATTTAGCACCGGCCAATAGATAAGGTGGGGTCCTGGGTTGGTGGTACTATGGTCTGACCTTTCCACCGTTCTTGGTTTTGTTGTTGCTGACTGCTCTGCTCTCGTCCGCCTTTCAGTTACCTTTAGCTTTCGTCATTAAGTCATTTAATAAATCCTATTTTATTCCAACGTTAATTTGGTGTCCGTGTCTTTATTGATTTATTCTGGTATGTTAATTCTGGTATAAACGAAGAGAACTTCCCCGCTGAGCATTTTATACAGCACTGTACATTCAGTGGACTCTATACAGACACTTCAGTCCATGTCACAGTGGAGTACAAGCTAATTCTCCTTTAATGGGCCTACAAACACACCAGTCAAAGCCAGTTCACCTAACAGTATGTCTTTGGAGGAAACCCTGAACCCAACAGGAAGCCTGCAGTACCAACAACGGTGCAATTGCCATTCCTTGTTCTATAGTCTTATGGGTGAAATACAGCATTTGATGTTACCAATATATCTGCAACATTAAGAATACAAAGTAATACATGTTCTACCTGTAACTGTCTACCTGTAAAGTTCCCATATTGTAGTATTACAAATTGTACATAAAGTTTCTTTTTAAACATAGATGACAACATCCAATCAGCAATTAGCCTTTATCTATCTAGTGCATTATAGATCTTGCAACATGCTTGTATGTACTCAATTAATCAGGCCCCTCCTATTTTCATTGAACTACACAATCTGAAATTGGGTACATTGATGTGATGTAGAGCAAGCAAGAACAGTACAAACCTAGTAATGACAATTATATTATGTAGTTTAATAATATAACTGTCCTTGCAGAAGAAGTATAATATCTCTTTGCAATTGATACATTGGAGAACACTGATAATATTTTCCTAACCTCTCATTTGATACATACAGTATAAGCCTGGTTCAGTAATAAGAATGGACAGTATAGAACTGCATGTAACATCACATTATAGGAAATCGGTAATAGCACCTAGCTGGCCTTAATGGTTGTTCTAGAATAATACTATTGTATGCTGCTTGAACAATATAAGGACATTATCAGTGGTGTGTAAATAACCCTGACATTAAAATTAAAGCTTTTATTATGGCTGGTTTGTTTCTATTCCTTTGTGTGGTGATCATCAAGTTTAAATGAACAGGAAACGAGAATTGTCCTTATAATGAAAACACACTGTAACAAAACATAATTTATAGTGGAGGGTTTTCAGACAGGTCACATGACCATTATAAGCGGCAATTGCTCCAATAGTACCTGAACATTATAGCTAGACTCATGTTCACATACCAACGATTGTCTTAAAAAATGTACAGATGGAGTAGACTTTAATGTAGATCACAGGACAAATCTTTAATTGTTGCTAAGTGGTGTGTCAGGTCTAATGCATGCTACAAAACATCTGTTCTGTTTGTAGCTTTAATTACCCCCTCACCATATATTTTTAGCTAAGCAAAAATGCTCCGGGGGTCTCACTGCAGATGCTCCAGAAGGTGTACTAGAAGCCCCCAGAGACAATAAGCAATTTTTGGTATGGGGATCGCACATTACACCCGTTTCCATTGCTCCGCGTGTATACATGCGCTCCTTTTAAAAAATGGCCGTAGACAATAATCATTGATTTCTACAGCTAGCTGTTATTTATTGACATATTGTCTCCTGCCAAACAAAATCTTATTTTTGCATTTGTGAGCATAAGCCATCCATATTTTTAACACCTATCGCACAATCAACCCCAATGCCTGTAAAGTCTCCATCATCAATTTCAGAATTATTTGTAGAGATTTATAGTAGGTCTGTGTATCTTCTAATAATGTGTACTGAGACAATGCAATATACATTTTTACAAACATACGGAGATAACAGTGGATTGGTTCACTTCAGGTGAAATGTTACACATCATAATAATTAATGTGCGTGTTTTATGAAGGCACATATGTCTGTTTTCAGATTAATTGAGGACGTTTCCGTATAATGAATTCCATCATTTTTCCTGGGAAGGTTAAGTTCTGATCATAACACACTGAATAAAGTTCAACATGAGGGGGTTTTGTATTGTACTGAGAGCTGGTAACAGAGGGGAGTAGGAAGACGTAGAGCAGCTATGCCATCATTTATCCAATGTCCATTTTGTCAGAATTTAAAGTATTTGATGATTGACTTTAAATTCTTGAGTTTAAAGTGAACTCGTCAGCTGACATAATTCATCTTTTTATCATTATTTTTAGCATTTATTTTAATGCTTTTTTAAAATGTATTTAAATATAAGGCACAATCTGCTTTATTGATTGTGAGCCAATGTGTGTTCAGATTTGCTGTGTTTGTAAGGTATTCATGAATGCTGAACATCCATCCAAGGCGTATATCTGAGCGGAGTTCACAGGAAGGTGACACAACTGGGCTCATACTGAGCTGGCCACATGCCCATGTGCGTCACACTAAACACGTAAATTTATACTGTGTATGCCCACAAAAAAAAGTGTACGGGGATCTGGGACCACCCTTCCCTGCTTCTAAAATGGCAGCCAATGACAGAAAGCGAGAAACCAGAGTCAATATTAGAAGATTCCACCAGGTGACTTCGCCTGCCGCCACGGGGAGGGTGGATGGGGGGGGGGTGGGGTTTTGTTTGTGGCCACAAGTAGTAATGATACAAGCATTCAAAGGGGGGTATTCAATTGGCCGCGTTACTGTTAAAAGTAACGCGGCCTGCTCTTTATTACCGTTATTACGGTAATAGTGTGCATAATTACCGTTATTATGGTAGTTCTAACGGCGGCTATTTTGCACGCACCTCTCTGAAAGCCGAGATAAAGCTACCATAATAACGGTGATAGTTTTAGTGCGGCGGTACTTCGGGGGAATTGAATTCCCCCCCAAGTGTGCTCCGCATGATGAATTTTGCCCATTTTGGAGTGCAGAGCTGGACCCAGTGTTAGAAGGCTGGTTCTCTGTCAAAGGTCATGGGTCTTCCAGCTGGACAATGACCCTAAACACACTTCAAGAAGCACCCAAGAAGGGTTCAAGACAAGACACTGGACTGTTCTGAAGTGACCATCAATGAGTCCAGATCCTAATAGAACAGTTTGGAGAGATGTGGAAATGAAAGTTTGGGAGAAGGAACCTCCAACTCTGAGAGAACTGGAGCAGTTGGCACAATAAGAGAGGACACACTGCTAGTAGAGAGGTGCAGGAAGCCCATCCATGGCTCTTGGAAGTGGTTAATTGCCGTTGTTTTGTCCAAAGGCTGTGTCACGAAATATTAAGTCTAGGGTGTTAATAATTGTATCTGTGCCATTTCTTTTCACTTTCTGAATTAAAAGGTTATACAGTATTAAATTAGGAATCAAAGTTAAAGTTTCTGTAATAGTAACAGAGAAAGAATTATGGAGGCCAAATACTGTTAAGTTCACATAATTTTTAGAGGAAATTGTGAGTAATTTGAAAAAAAAGTGCAAAGGTGCCAATTCTTTTGGCCATGAACTTCTTTGAATCCCACCTTAGCCACTATGTTATTATAGACCCCGTTTCCAGAGCTGTAATTATCTCTTACTCTCAGTCATAGCTTATTGCAGGATTTTATGAAGGAACACATTCAGGGGTGTTAAATAGTAATGCTGTGAACAGATAGCGGCTTATTTAATGTGTCCAAAAATGTGCTGACATCCATAGCAGCCAATCAGGCGTTAGCTTTCCTTTTCAGAACTATCCTACACAACCGACAGTTATGACCTGATTGGTTGCTATGGTTTAAAAGCACATTTGCATAGATTTCACTGTTATTAATTTAAACCACAATTATATATTTTTATTTGCAATAAAGGTGCACTTTAATAAAGAAATGAGTACCATATACATTATGCATGTTCTACTTGGTAACTTGAACACAATAAATATATCAGGAAGATGCTTCAGTCACTTACCCAGGATATTCTGTATAGTGAATTGCAGCAAATATTCATAACACATCTGTGTCATGTCATGTACTCAATGTCTCCTGCTACTCATAGGGGCTATTTACAAATCGTGATTGTACATGCACTCATGATATAAGTTACTTTGGCTGATATTGGACAAACATGGTAGACATCAACCTTCTTAGCCAATCAAAATTCAAGCTCTTGTTTGCATTATTATGTTAAAGAACTGGAAAATTGATCCACAGTATTAAAATATTTTTCTATTTGTCACCTCTTCTATTTCGACTTTTATCCAACAGGTAAACAGAGAAAAAGAAAACTTATGTTGTCATTTTTGTCCTATTATACTTGCTATGGTATTGTTACCCAAAATTAAAACCAGCCTCGATGCACATAACATAACACAATACATGTATACAAAGTAACGCTGACCCACAATATTTCACCAGAACAATATAATGGAAGGTGACGTTTCACAAGCACAGCAAGTCAACAATCAGTCGTTTGTACAGAGATAGAAGACTAATAATTGTGAATATGACAACATTACACTTCAGTAACAAAGGTAAAGCTTAACGAGACAATTGTTTTTCATATAATTGCAGTTCAATGACCCAGTTTGTGGAAGTCTCTGTCATCCTAAGCCGTAGAACATTAATATTCGGAAAGGGTATTTGCTCATAGTAACCTTGTAGGGTCTAATCTTCGTGTTGCCTGGAGACAAGCATACCGTACGTGAAACAAAGTCAATTCACGAATCGCCTCAATAAAGGATATCAGCTATTTATGCATTGTTTGGTCTCTTGCCAACAGCATATGGGTGGAAATATCCTAAGGACAAGTGTGGACCATCCCTCACTAGACCAAAGCCGGCCATGAAACGAAGCTGAATATTGCCTCTCGCAAATAAAACTATTCTGCAAAGAAGGATAATATTAAAAGGAACTAGTTAAAGCTGATTTAAACACGCCTTGGGGGGTTTTAGCAGAACAGAACTGATGGAGCATAAGAGGATCTAATGAACACAAAAAAAATAATTGTATTGTGCCCCAGGTAACTACAGCGAGAGCGCTAAAACCACGGAGTGGCAATAATTTCAGTTATATCCAACACAATTAATGTATTATCCTAATAGTTCTGCTAAAATATGATGCTCAAGGGAAATACAGGTATTTTAGGTTATATTACATTTCAATTAAATTACCCTATGTTTTATTGTTTTGTTTTTTTTTACTTTCTCAAACACTAACCCATTAACCTCATAAGGTAATATTGTCAATAAACTGCAATTATTGATGATGTAGACAAGGACCGAGGTACAAAGGTTAAAAACACAGCCTTGGGGTCTTTTATGTCACATCAATTACAAACCTTTTTCCACACTTTATTTAAATGGCTAGAAGTTTCTCCAGCAGCCTTGGGAAAATGAAGAAATACTTAATTAAAGATGATAGCAAAAGCACATTGGAAATTTTAGCTCATGCAAACGCTGTATTTGGAAATGTAATATATTTTCTATTCCATTGGCCTGGATCTTCCATGCGATTGATGCTGAATATTCACTTGCAAATTTAAATGAATGAGTTATATCGTCTTGCATTTGGTTACACATGACTGCTGTCAGCCTATCCCGCCTCTTGGATCCTCAGTCATTTTTGTCACAGGGAAGATAATCATTTATAGCTGGTAGACAAACAACTGTATTTTTGGATTAGCCCACAACACTGACAATAACCGCATCAGAACAATAAAGAAAAAGATTTTTGGACACATTCCAGAATGACGGATACAGTTTCGGTTGCACATTGCATGCTGGCAGATTTCATTTGCATTCAGATTTACAAGGCTGACTGCTATGTAAACTGCAGATAAGCACTAAAGAAGCTAAAACAATGGAAGGATCTGAAGCAGATTAACAAGATCATTCTTACTTCTATAACTAAATTGTGTGCTGTAAATGGCAGTTATAGAATTAGGAGCTGCCGTTATCTGCTGTGAAATGTTAGGACTTCTACTGTACAAGTTGACTTGTCAAGTTTATTTAAAGGGTCACAGTATCTAAACGGGGGCAAAAGTCACTGTTGGCTTTTGAGGAGGTGAATAATATATGTTTCTTCTCAAACAGGACCCCAACATTCCAGGATTCAGACAAACTCTACCAACTGTCCTGATTCTGGTGGCACAGCCTTGATTTTTGGACACAAATTGCTTATTGGTAAGTGGGATGTGTTGACGGGATATGCTTCACCACAGGCCTCCGCCACTGCTTGATCATGCATTTCACATCATCATGCAGTCACAGCGCTCTAGTCTACAACTAGTTCTTCCACTATCCTATCGGAAGAGTTGGCTTGATTTACATTTGCTATGAGGCTGAAAATAAGCTGTAGTTTGGCTGTGAGGACCAGTCAGAAAAGGAATATAATGGGGACAGAGGACCCAGGGGTGGGGGGGGGCAAGTCTCTGACCCCAGCCAAGCCAGATTATAGGAAGGGGCATTATGGGGGCAGCTGACCGCATAGACCAATAGCTTTCTATTGGGTCATGTTATCATACTCTCCAGCCTTCACCAGGAGCATCAGCTTTTACTGAGGTTACATGATGAGCCCAAGAAGCAGCCGCCCCAGGGACCGAGACTTCTCTTGGTGGCCTCTGCAGATGAGAATAAATTCTTTTGTCGATGGCAAAAGCATTCGCATTAAAGTGTTCCTGGTGCTTATGTACATTGGGGGCAGCCAGTTTATAATATGTATGGGGAGATGAATAAAATGCCTTGTGTATAAATAAATATTGATAATAAGAACGTTTTAATGTCACAGTTCATAGTGAACTGTTAGGCTGTATCCCCATGAATATTAGTTTTTACTCCATAAACTTATACTTCTTTTTTTCTCTCTTTAAAATGGGACTATTAGAGGATGTGCACATAATGCAGACTGCCATTGTGTGTAGGTGATAACCGCACTTTAAAAGGGTTATTTAAAAGGGTTATTCAAATATTCAAAACCCTGAATGACTGTACAGCTGGGTAAATCATTTGCAAGATTGACTGAAATTGAAATAGTATTCCTTTTTGTAATGTAATCCAGCATGAGAACAAAAAACATAATAATCATATACAGTACATACTGTAAATATGAAAAATATAAAAAAAGCAATCAATAAAAAAAATATTTAGCAGATAGACTTCACTACATGCAGATAATTATTTCACTACACTAGAGAGACAAAACACTAACTGGTCTCCACTACCCACTGAAAGGAAGATAGTTAAGACAATCTCATACAATAATGACACACAAATTGGATTTGATTTGACTCTTTTCTGTCTGGATGTCTGCAGTCCAAAGTGTTTCAACAAATAATTTCTTACAGGAACTTTCAATTCTCTGTGAAAACCCAAGCTTCTAGCGAGTTTTATGATTTGACTAGCATTATGGTTGTGAGATAAATTTGGTAAATTGGCCCAGTATGTTCCGACTGAACCTCAAACCTGTCACTAGGCATAATAAAAATCTGATTAAATGTAACTGACCTCGGCTTGTATCTTGGACCATTCCAAGTTAGTCCTGTCTCCTGGTACTCCTCCTACCACTGTACTTGCTCAAACATCCAGCTAATTGTTCAGTCCAACAAGTCTGTCTAATCTGGTCTCTCAAGATCCCACATATTCGGATATCTGGCCAAGCAACCAGATCTGAGCTTGTGGTTACTGGGCAAAGAGTGAAATTTAAAATTGATTTTTTTTACACCAGTTCACAATTTTATTTGACAGAACTGAAAAGAGTTTAAAACCCATTTCCTATTTTAACTTTATTATCCTATCACCTCATATGTAAAACAAGCTGGACTTAAAACAGAAAATAATAGTTAGAAAGATGAACTATAATCTAGTATTAGGTTTCTACCTATATCCTGGGACACATAGGTATTAATATTAGGGTGTTATGTCATGAGTCGCTATGCTGCTTGCGAAGGCTCGTCTGCTGTTTCTGTTTGCGTCCCGACTGCCTGTCAAACTGCCGGGAGGTCACATCCGGCCAGGTCGTCCCGGTTACCTGGGCAGCAGCCAGGATGCTCTTGTCTGACTCGCCGCGTCTCAGCATCAGGGCAGAGTGCTGGGCGCGTGCGTGTGGGACATGTTAATTCATTTTTTGTCACCTGTGGCAAACTCTAGGTGCTCCTTGGCTTTCAATTGGCTGACACTATTGTTTAAGGTGGGGAAAGCTAAGTCTCCCTGCCAGTTATAGCTTC
This sequence comes from Mixophyes fleayi, assembly GCF_038048845.1. Taxonomy (NCBI): domain Eukaryota; kingdom Metazoa; phylum Chordata; class Amphibia; order Anura; family Limnodynastidae; genus Mixophyes; species Mixophyes fleayi. The sequence goes on from NC_134403.1 coordinate 354,393,821, forward strand.
AGTTCACCACTTTGCTGACCAACTCCAGGTTGTTCCTGTGTATGTTCTGCCAACATTGACTGCCTCCTGTTGTGACCCTTGCCTGAATACTGGACCATGCTTGTTGCCCTGACCTCTGCCTGAATACTGGACTTTGCTTATTCGCTTGTGGCCCTGACCTCTGCCTGATTACTGTACCTCACCTGTTTACCAGTTGTCTCAGACCTCGACTTGTATCATGGATCATTCCAAGTTAGTCCTGTCTCCTGGTACTCCTCCTACCACTGTCGCTACAATCTCCAAACATAAGCTCCTATTACATAGAGTTAAGACCTGGGGCATCTGAGTACCTGGGAGCAATACTCGCTCTACGGGAAAGGCGGCTGCTATAGGCACAGACCTCTATTGCCTGTTCTAGGAGTTCATGTTTGGGATGCTAGCTGTAACACATTAAACGCGTATTCTTGCAGCCTGTTAAATGCACCTTAACGCTGTTAGTCAAAAAAGAATAGTCGCTGGCCCTCTCTAACATCCGCGTCATTTGCAAGTACTGGGTGGTAGACAGGATCAACATCATCCATAGATCTGTTGGATTGAATAAGGCAAGCAGTAGGATATTAGTATGTAGACCATGGAGTTTTAAGGGATGGCAGATTTAGGGGTCTATTTACTAAGCTGTGATGAGCAAAAAGTGATGGAAACGCCGTCTTTTCAAGAGAGTGGCCATCACAGCCCTTCTTTCAATTTATCAAGGGGTTAAAGCAGAGATTTCTCCATCCATAACCTGCTTAACACTAAACTTCTATGGGGACTGCAATGTGATCCAATTGATCAAGTGGCCCTTAAAAAACTAACACCATCTCAAGAATAATGTATCTGCAAAAAAAACCTTTTTCCTATAGGAATAACAATCACTTGTCCCATTATGAACAGCCAGCACTGTATTAGATCCAGTCATTTTTAAACATTCATGGCTGCATCTGCATGGCTCTGTAATTTTAGAGAATATAAAGTTAATAAATACATTTACTTTCAACATTCTAGAACAGAACTCTACAGATCTTGATTGCCTTTCGTGTGTATTTTACAGGAATAATTACACAGGCACTTTAACTCACATTTAAATAGTAAATCTGCCTGTGTCTTTTTAATTTAAAGTTTTGGACATACACCACTGGAACCATTGTCATTCCACATTTCACTAGTGACATTAATTTATTCAGGTGAGACTTTTTAAATTAATTGAATAGTTTTAGATTTCCTAAGCGTAGCTTGGGTACCGAATCCCCTCATCTGGTACACTTATACTCTGACAGACAGGTCATTAATATTTGGAAATGCAAGGCTTGTGCAAGGTGAAATTACATAGAGGGGTGCTTTTGTTGGTGCAGCAAAGTTTCATCCAAAATCTTATAAAGTAGATAATTTTATTTGCAGAACTGGCCCTTTACGTTTTGCATTTGTAGATTATTAGTTTGCATATCTTTTGCAGATATATATTGATATATGAAGAGATAACTCAGGGCATCTGCTTTTGAGATTTTACTCCTGCTTCTTCACTGCAATCCTTTTATGAGCCCTTATGGTAATTGTCAATAGGTTTTAGGATTTTTCATATTTATCAAAGTTCTCTGGCTAGTGAAGACTATTGCCAGTTGTAGCTTTTGCGAGGGGCCTACAGCGGTGCTTCTCCATGCAAACAATGTGTATTTTTTAAATAATGTTAGTTTTAGATTTTTTTTTTTTTTTTTTTTAATAATTGTTTTTAGTGCAATCTGGAAATGACAGCCCAAGTTCCAGCTGCCAGTTCCTGTGCAGATGTGCAAGCCGGCCTGCCGAGTCACACACGCGCAAGGAGGACGGGCAAGCAGGACCCTACACTGGCCTGGCGAGCGACCATCATCATCACCATTTATTTATATAGCGCCACCAATTCCGCAACGCTGTACAGAGAACTCACTCACATCAGTCCCTGCACCATTGGGGCTTACAGTCTAAATTCCCTAATACACATACACACACACAGACAGAGAGAGAGAGACTATTTGATAGCAGCCAATTAACCTACTAGTGTGTTTTTTGGAGTGTGGGAGGAAACTGGAGCACCCGGAGGAAACCCACGCAAACACGGGGGGAACATACAAACTCCACACAGATAAGGCCATGGTCGGGAATTGAACTCATGACCCCAGTGCTGTAAGGCAGAAGTGCTAACCACTAAGCCACCCTGCTGCCCAAAAAGCAATGCTGCATTGGCCGGGAATAAGACTGGCGGCCAGTGACATCAGGGATTTGAGCATCGCTCAGCCATCAGCCATCCATTTTTGCTAAATTGCCAAATGCAAGATTTTCATTATATTTTTTATAAACTTTTATAATCTTCATAACAAAGGTGTCTTGTTAAATAGACTCCTAAATTCAGCCAACTAAACGGCTCCCTGGACTGTGTGTAGGTGATGCGTACGCCTTAAAATCTTATCATGGAGGACCCAGAGAAAAGGATGCTATTCTAAAAAAAAGATATTAAAATCATAGTTTTAGCAAACTTAGCTGGACCCTCCTACAGACAAGCAGATGTTGTAAAATCAGCATAATCGCTTTATTTCAACCATATAGGAGCGTAAAAAAATCATAACAGTGACTTGACATTGGGTGGAGTCTAAACGTTCAAGTTTCACAAACAGAAAGTGACCTTGTAATCTGGTTATCTTTCCCCTATCTATAGCTAAAGCTTATGAACAATATAAATGATTACTCTAGCTGATGCTACTTGAGGAACATTGAATGGGAGTTTGCGTTTCACATATATGCATCCCTTTAGAAATGGACTCACAAAGACAATTAAAGGAAATTTAATCACTGACCACCAATGAATAATGCATCCTAGGTTACAGACATCCATTAAAAGTGGTTGGAGTTTGCTGCTGCATTAAATCAAGATATTCCAAGTATTTCATAGGGAAGTTTATAATTGAAAATAAGTGAAGCTGTTTCTATAGATGAAGGTTTTTCCTGATATCATCTGTATTTGTCAGTGTGTACATGTATTAACTGACCAAACAGCATTTAAGTATAACTATCATCTGTTTATACATTTATTTTTAAGTAATGTCTTTTACCAACATTAAACTTACATCTAGTTGTTTATTCATTGAACAAATAAATGTGTCTTCAGAATCAATATGAATTATCTTGTTCCATTTAACACCGACAGTTAAAGTGCAGCGCTTATTTTTTTAAATATTAAAAAATACAGGGCCAGATAACTCACTAGGAATATTTCACAATATCCCCGGGCTTACATCCTATTCAGCCACGTGAATATATATTCATAAAAGCGAATACGTTCAATTTTCATAATGGAAAAGTTAACGCAGACGAGAATAAGGTAAAAGGTTTTCCTATGTAAATGCACTCCCATCTCGTTGGGCAAACACTCGGCAGTGCATTAATGGGACAGGCATTGGACTAGAATGATTAAATTGTTTATGACATTCAATAAGAGAAATTCTGAAGCAGCGACACAAGGGTCCCCGGACTCTCTGGAATAGAATTTATGACTTGGATGAAAGGACATTTTGAAATCCCAAGGTAAATTGTCAATGCCGAGCAGCCCTTTCTTCAGACCTTTCACTATTTAATGTCTACTCGAACGCAGGATAATATTGCGGAGGGCGCGCAGGTAATAGATTAGGACTGTGAGCAGAGTTAAGTGACTGCTCGGAGACGGATTTTCGTACCTGAGCGGAGCACATAAGATTGGTAATGTGTTGTGGATGAGGCATGATGGGGGAGAGCAACAAATCAGATGTTCCAGTGTAGTTTGGGAAATAAAAATAAAACCTCTTTTTCTTCTGTTCAGGGACTTAATGTTGCACAGTTACAGTTTTTTGGGTGGCTGAATGTATGTACCTAGAAACTTGCACCAATAAGCCCATACATTTCCCTTTCACAGGGCTTAACTTTTATTTTTTATATAATAATTGGCAGATTATTACACAACCGTATCATCTCTTTGCAACTAGAGTTGAGCAAATATTTAAAAGTTAACTCTTGACCCATATGTGTGTTTCATCGCATAATTCAGAAATGGATCCGCTTCTTAAAACATCATTTACTACAGAGAGTTCCTGTGCAACTAGGCTCCTTCACACGCAGAGCTATCTTCCTCCCTGTCTGGTGGGATTAATGTGAGTAAGGATTAGGGTGGGGGGTTGTCCTTGCAGATTTTAAATTTGGACTTCTTAAGTTATTGCTTCACAGATTGTCTTTATTAGTTAGATACCTAGTTTATCATTCACATTTCATTAAATTCAACATAATTATTATACTAAAATGGCATGAACCCACTCCCACTGCTATATTTATGTGAATGAAAAAATTCAGGGGGAGGGGGGTCTATCAAACCTTCTGAAAAGTGGAGGTGTTGCTCATAGCAACCAGATTTTAGCTATACTTTTCTAGAATGTACTAGGTAAATGATAGGTAGATTCTGATTGGTTGTTGCTATGGGCAACACCTCCACTTTTGCTTTTTTAGAAAGGTTGATAAATCTTCCCCAGGACAAGAGTAGTAGCACAAAGTTTACTAAGTTCATACATATTAGCCCATGCTTCCAACTCAGTAGCAAATGAAGTAAATCTGTCCTGGGGATATTGCTGCTTCAATTGTACCAGCAGCCTGGAGTTTGTTAAATTAAGATTTGTAAATTAAAGGACTTCCAGCAAAAAAAAAGATAAAAACCTGTGGCTGTCCTTAAAAACCAATAATGTCGCAAGGTAGAGGCAGAACTAACAAGCTGTGGGCCCCAGTGTAGGGAAGCGGGGAGAAGGGAACCGGGGTTCCCGACCCTCGGAATCCGCCATGCAGCGGGCCCCATTATCTCCATGGGTCCCGCTGTACGACACCTGCTGCAACATTCACGGTTTTGGGCAGTCACATCCATGAGGAGTGAATTTAAGGATTACACAAATCGGCTTTGACTTGGGTGGATCAGGAAAGGATCTGGGAAGGTCATGGCCCATGAGCCAGGCCTGAATTGCTCCGATGTGGAATCAGTAATAAGGCAAATCATTACTGAAGTTATCTTTTGAAGTCACAATGAATCTAGATTGCTGTATGCAGATTGAAATAACCAAAGACATGTTAGAGATATATACCTAACACATCCCATTGCAGCAGAAGGTATATTTAATGGTACAGACAAAGGACGGATGTAGAGTTAGCAGCCCATGGTGAGCCACCAGCCATGTCTTTATTGCTTAATTATTTATTAAGGACTTGTGGAGAAATCTGGAGACCTACGAATAGAGACCCAGAAATCCACTTACAGTCACACGGCGCTGCTTAATGCATTATTGCAGTACCAAATTAAGCCCTGCTCTTCAAAGAGTTGCCTTGGGAGCAATTTCCTTCTTGTATTTCTGGCCAGCCTCCTCCTGGGTCCACATATTTTAAAATTAACATATTTTACTCTTTTTAATCCGGGCGGGGAGGGTTTGTTCAGGGTAATGATATAATGATGTGAGACTGGAGAGTGTTAAGAGAATACTAAGACATTATACTTTGCGGAAGATAGATATTACTATCATAACTATATTTTTAAAGCACATTTGTAGACTGATAGTCGGCAGCAGAAATGAGTTACGGGAAAACAGTCACAGGTCCTCTGAAGTTATCTGTTGCCTTATTTCATCATAGTTCCTTGTGCACTATGTAGTTAGAAATAAAACAATAAAATCTATAAAATTAATAAAAACAGAGTACCCCTGAAATGCTGTTTACTTGGGAAGTATATCATACTTGCCTACTTTTGGCAAGTTGTGTCCAGGAGAGGGGGGTGTCTAGAGGGCGGGAGGGGGCAGGGCGCAATGAATCACGTCATTTTGGCCCTGCCCCCCACGACAAATATGCATTTTTGTTGATATGACATGATTCACCGCCAATCGCGTCATTTTAGCCCCGCAATTGCGGGATGCAGGAGATTTGGCAGCTCTCCCGCAAATCCGTAAGACCGACCCGAATTTCGGGAGTCTCCCGGACATTCCAGGAGAGTTGGCAAGTATGAAGTATATTTGCTCCTGGGTAACATCCCGCATACCTCACAGCTCTGGTGAAAGTTCCACCTTTTAGGACATTTAGGGGGAGATTCAATTCAGTGAGATGCATCCGGTACATCCACGGAGACACATCACACTGATGTTATGTCAGGAATCTGTGCACATTTTTCCTCACAATAGAAGTGCTCAGAAAAATGAGCGAAGAGTCCTACCGTAATGGCTGGCAATGTGCGCAGTCGGATATCACGGTGATGCCGCGTGGCACTTCGTCAGCAATTGAATCCGAGCAATTGACTTCTAAAAAGGAAAAGTGGAGGTCCTGTCCGTAGTAACCAATCAGATTCTAGTATCATTTATCTAATGCATTCTAGAACACTGTTTCCCAACTCCAGTCTTCAGGGACCCCCTAACAGTGAAGGTTTTCCAGGTCACAAGTGAAATAATTATCTTTCAAAATGTGTCAGCGTGTAATGAATACACCTGTGCTGCAGCAAAGAGATATGGAAAACATGCAATGTTAGGGGTCCATGAGGACTGGAGTTGTGAATGACTGTTCAAGAACATGATAGCTAGAATCTGATTGGTTGCTATGGGCAACACCTCCACTTTTCCTTATTAGAAGCTTAGTAAATCTATCCAGCAGAGAAAAAGACAAGCATTGTGTATGGTATGGACTAAATTAAAGGAAAATGCCCATGTTCTTATCTTTACTAGCAATTACATTGTTTGTACAGTCTTTTATTTTACGTAGTAAACCCCTAACCAAATAAGAATACTCAATAGATGTATTTAGAACTTGGATGTCTTTTTGTACCCCATTGGAGAACCACAAACATAATCACTTCTTCATTTCTAGTAAAGCATTATTTATCACTAAAAATAATTAAAAAGAACATACAAATATTGTTTTGGGGAGCATGACCCCTTCCTCCAAAGCACCAAGGTGGGTTAATTTAGTGTAAGAACTCTTACCATCAAAGACATATATGAAATTTGGTCCTCAGGAAAACGTTGTAACCCATAGCAACCAATCAGATTGTTGCTTTCATATTGTAAACTGTACTGAAATAATAAAATTCTTATTTGTTGCTATGGGTTACAGTACAAGTGCACCACCCTAGTAATGTAAATTTACATAGATAGGACATCACAAAAATGCAAATGTTGTTTACAGAAGTTTATAGAAATAGTTCTGTGTAGAAACTGAGAAATAAAATCCCTTCTCTCCAACCTTTAGCCTCTTGATTTTTATCTTTCAATTATTCAGTCATTCATTTTAACACCAGGGCACCCTGACATTTCTGTACTGAGAAAGACGGGTAGAACAAGACAAAAGCACAGCACGGTTATATATATAATTCCTGAGGCTTCATAACTATATTTTTAAGTAAATTCATAGGAGTGCATGAAGTCATCTGTAAAAGGAGCATTGAAGAAATACTGAATACCTTTTCCATGCCGTCCTCCTTTAGGCTAATAATATCCAAATCAAAATCTTTTCTCAAGCCATCAGTTCTGTTGAAGGTGATGCGACCTGTCAAACCATCCCACCGCGCCTGGGGACACACAGACAAGAAAAGATATTTAAAGCTGAGCGCGCTATCCATCAAATCCCTACCACACAGAGATAATACTGAAAAGCATTCGGCCAATATCGCGCACTAAACTCAATCTACACGAGACAATCCTAGATGACGTACCGCAATATTTTGCAATGTGTTGCTGTTTTACCATTCTCTTGAAAGCAAAGCAATATGAGACAATTGTTTAAAATTTTGTAAAAGTTCTAATTAAAAGTACCGTATTTTTCGCTCCATAAGACGCGCCTGACTATAAGACGCACCTAGTTTTTAGAGGAGGAAAACATACACTGGCCCCTTCACTCACACAAAATACACTGGCCCCTTCACTCACACAAAATACACTGGCCCCTTCACTCACACAAAATACACTGGCCCCTTCACTCACACAAAATACACTGGCCCCCACTCTCACTCTCCAACACACACACACACACACACACACACACACTATATTATTAACACACTGATCCCCACTCTTAGACACACATGCTATGTTAGCACACTGGAACACACACTATAGTCTCCAGCGCACACACACACACACACACACACTATAGCCTCCAGCGCACACACACACACACACACACACACACACTATAGCCTCCAGCACACACACACACACACACACACTATAGCCTCCAGCGCACACACACACACACACACACACACACACACACACACACACACACTATAGCCTCCAGCACACACACACACACACAAACTGTAGCCTCCAGCACACACACACTATAGCCTCTAGCGCACACACACACACACACACTATAGCCTCCAGCACACACACACACACACACACAAACTGTAGCCTCCAGCACACACACACTATAGCCTCCAGCGCACACACACACACACACACACACACACACTATAGCCTCCAGCACACACACAAACTGTAGCCTCCAGCACACACACACTATAGCCTCCAGCGCGCACACACACACACACACACACACACACACACACACTATAGCCTCCAGCGCGCACACACACACACACACACACTATAGCCTCCAGCACACACACACACACACACACACACACACACACACACACACACACACACTATAGCCTCCAGCGCACACACACACACACACACACACACACACACACTATAGCCTCCAGCACACACACACACACACACACACACACACACTATAGCCTCCAGCGCACACACACACACACACACACACACTATAGCCTCCAGCACACACACACACACAAACTGTAGCCTCCAGCACACACACACTATAGCCTCTAGCGCACACACACACACACACACACACACACACTATAGCCTCCAGCACACACACACACACAAACTGTAGCCTCCAGCACACACACACTATAGCCTCCAGCGCACACACACACACACACACACACACACACACTATAGCCTCCAGCACACACACACACACACAAACTGTAGCCTCCAGCACACACACACTATAGCCTCCAGCGCGCACACACACACACACACACACACACTATAGCCTCCAGCGCGCACACACACACACACACTATAGCCTCCAGCACACACACACACACACACACACACACACACACACACACACACACACACACACACTATAGCCTCCAGCACACACACAATATTGAGCTTTCCCCATAACTTACTTTATTTCCTCCGCGCGATGTCTTCAGCACTTCTCACATGGGACGGCACCTGTCATGTGGTGCACGTCCCATGTGATAGCTAGGTCCTCACAAATAGGCGGGGGGACGGACGGATCAGGAGGATCCGCAGCCTGGCCGGGACCCGCTTCTCCACACTGAAACTGTACGTTTTCTTCTTCCTTGCTTGCAGTATTCGCTCCATAAGACGCACACACTTTTCCCCCCACTTTTTTGGGGGGAAAAAGTGCGTCTTAGGGAGCGAAAAATACGGTAATCATACTGGGATATTTTAAATTCACTGAAAATTTTATTTTGTCTGTTCACTCTTCACAGCTCTCCAAGTAAAGGTTTCTAACCTATGACCTATTTATTTTATATAGGAATTGTACACTCCTCTTGTGTTAAGTGTGAATTGCAGCTTATGAAAGTGATTGGCCCTGAAAGGTTGAAAGAGGGTGAGCATTCCACCAATCACACGCCATCTTCTCTGGCTCACACAACCTAAAAGAGCAGTGGAAACGCATGCACTTATTAATGTAAATCCTTTACCGACTCAGAATTGTGTTTGAGTGATAGCCCTTATGATGCCCTCTGACTTTTAGGGTTCTTTCTGTTACTGGGACACCAGTCACGGCGTCTGCTTAACATAAGCTTTTTAAAGATACTTTATGGAGTAAAACAATAGAACAAAGCTAATTATCAACAAAGAAATTAGAAATCAGTTCTGTTACTCTAGTCCAATAAAAAAATACATTTGTTTCTCCATAAAAATTAAGAGCCAGGCAGTAACGTTTTATAATGGTAATAAGAAATTCCCCAGAAACACATCCTTTTTATTTTTAGCCACTGGATTATACAAAAATGAATTTGGGTTTGATAAAAATATGGTGAGCAGAAAACATTGTTTGGCATTTGGGGTCGCCTTCATTCAGAGTGGCAGTCAAGCATATATTTTGTGAGTGTGTGGCCCTTACAGAAATCTGGTCAAAGCCCCATAGAAGGACCAAAAGTCTTTTTGGGAAAATACATTTTCTTCTAGAAATGGAGCACTAGCAATGGAGACAATAGGGCATTTGCTTCCCGGGCAGGGAAATTTTAGCCCAAAGGGCAAGACTCGACTCAGAAGCCTAGTTGGAACATTTTAAAGGAAACAAAATGTGAATGGCCCGGGGACCCAGCCCAAGGTAGCCCACCATGAGACCGGCACGGGGGGCAGATGTCCCCCTGCCCACCAGCCCAGCCTGCCGCTGCTCCTGGGTACTTATTTTACAGATGAGGGTCAGTGATGGGTTCCGAAGAGGCATTTATATCACTAGCCATGTCGACTAGACATATAATAGAACTCATTCTAATCCTACAGGAGAGGAACTAATCATAGCCAAGGCTATCCTGCAGGACAGAGCTGCGGAAACGGCATGTCGATTTATGTCTGTATTCCTTCCTATATTATTATAAATACAGGTGGTTTTGACCTTAAATGGGCCATCTAACTCTGCTTGCCTCTGGGCCAAAAGTTACTAGCCCTCCTGCCTAGTGAAAAAAGTACTCCATTTACTGTGCCAATGTAGTACTTGGGTGATAGGAACCCAAGTCAAACTTTTATTGCTCTCTAGAAACAAGAGGGAACATTCTGATTGAACAAATATTACAGTATCTGATCATATGTTTGGGAACAAGAAGTAAATCTATAACACTTTTTAACCTGATCATAAATCAGTCTACATAGTGTCAATTAACGTTATGTAAATTTACTAGTTCCCAAAATCTTTTATATGACATTTTTGCATTAAAAGCTCTTGCACACCTGAGGTTTTAAATGTGTTTTTGAAACAAATAATTAATTTTTACAGAAAGAATGTACTAAAAAAATTAGCGAAATGCGTTTGAAATACACAGGGACTACGGTTGGTACAGTGTGTATTACTTTTTTTTTATTAATTTACCTATTTTATTTCATTATTCAATTTTAATTTATAATTTTTTCATTACTATAATTGTTTCTCAGTCATAAATTCCATTATATTGTGGTTAAATCACCTTAACTTAATGTAACTAATTAAAAGATTTCTGTTTTCCTTCTCCTTTTTTTTTAATTACCTCTTTTCCATTTTTCATTATAATACTCATACACTTATATCCATTATCTACTTTACGGGAATTTAAGCATATCAAATTATGAGTGTTGACCAAATAAATAGTCACTCAGCCTAGAAGACCTAAGGAGACTTCGCCCTAATTGTATCACAAAAGAAATGCCTTGCTAGTCTCCATCTGTAGATCAAGAAAGGCCAGCAGGGTAATTACCCAACTTTTCTCTTTAGTGGTTAATTAAACAAAGGCAAAAAGCTTACCTCCTTAATGAGATTCATAAATCGAGGTCCGAATCTCCACGGCTTATGTCGGTGACACTGCAGAGAGCTGACAGTCATTTGAGCGGCTCGCTGTGTTGCAACTGCGACCATATAAACAGCGTCATACATCAAGGCTGCGTCTGTCTGTATTAAACACATAGACAGGCTACATTTTATTATAATACTCATAACTGGATAGTGCTGTCCTAACTGCTATACCATCCATAATGTATATTAACTTTTAATGGGCAATGGAACTTTTTAATTTACTGTACAAAGACAGTAAGTCCCCAAACACGTTACCCAAATGTCCAGTGATATTATCCAGAACATTTTTTATTTATAAGCAAAATATATAATAGATTCTGATTAAATGCTGACTAGTAAAACTATCCTAGTTTAGGTAAATTTTGTCTTAGATGCAAATTGTCCTTAGTAGGAAAATTGTTAAAGTATACAATGATATACCCCAGCAGTTCTGAAGGACAGTCCCATTTTCAAATTTCTTTCTGTCATACTCTGGTCCCATTCCTGCTTTTCTACTAGATCAACAAGCTACACTATCTATGACTAGGCAACCTAGGGCGACCAGGGTTTAGGGCACCAAGGGTTAAGGGAAGTCTAAATCACAGAGTTGGACGTATGTTTGCTTTATTAGCATAGAATCTGCATTTCCGTACTGAGCATGTGCACCAAAAAGTGCTTACGCACAGGTCCATGTGCAGACTTGGTACACTCCTGGTGTATCTGTTGCGGATGCTGGATGAGCTGGCGCAAAAAGATGCAATGATGATAATGATGATGATGATCTGCAGCACTGATTTCTGAATGGATGTTTGCAGATTGACCTCTCCAGCTGTACTTCTGTACTTAATTCATTAGTGTAGCTGCTATATTATATAAGGTTGTGGCCATTTATTTGTATTGCTTAATTTATATTTCCATTTGGATTTCTGCTTGTATTTAAATTATATTTAACATGGTAAATGCAAGTTTACATTTATTCATAAAAGTCTTTGCTGTTTATATGACACATTATTGACATTGTTATACTGTGTACAAGTAGGGTAATGTAACTTGCTCATGTACAACTAACACTGTCAAGCTGCATCGCTACATTATCCCTACACTATACCAACACTATACCTACACTATCCCTATTCTATCCCTACTCTATCTCTACTCTATTCCTACACACTATCCCTATTTTATCCCTACTCTATCTCTACTCTATTCCTACACACTATCCCTACTCTATCCCTACACTATCTCTACTCTATTCCTACACTATCTCTACACTATATCTACTCTATCCCTACTCTATCTCTATTCTATAACTACACTATCTCTACTCTATCCCTACTCTATCTGTACTCTATTCCTACACACTATCCCTACTCTATCCCTATACTATCTCTACTCTATCCCTACACTATCTCTACACTATATCTATCCCTACTCTATCTCTATTCTATACCTACACTATCTCTACTCTATCCCTACACACTATCTCTACTCTATCCCTACACACTATCCCTACTCTATACCTACACTATCTCTATTCTATCCCTACACTATCTCTACTCTAACCCTACACTATCTCTAATCTATCCCTACACTATTTCTACACTATCCCTACACTATCTCTACTCTATCCCTACACTATCTCTACACTATATCTACTCTATCCCTACTCTATCTCTACTCTATCCCTACACTATCTCTACTCTAGCCCTACACACTATCCCTACTCTATACCTACACTATCTCTATTCTATCCCTACACTATCTCTACTCTAACCCTACACTATCCCTACTCTATCGATACACTATCTCCACTCTATCCCTACACTATCTCTACTCTATCCCTACACTATCTCTACTCTATCCCTATACACTATCTCTACTCTATCCCTACACTATCTCTACTCTATCTCTACACACTATCTCTACTCTATCCTTACACACTATCTCTACTCTATCCCTACACTATCTCTACTCTATCCCTACACTATCTCTACTCTATCCCTACACTATCTCTACTCTATCCCTACACACTATCTCTACTCTATCCCTACACTATCTCTACTCTATCCCTACACTATCTCTACTCTATCCCTACACTATCTCTACTCTATCCCTACACTATCTCTACTCTATCCCTACACACTATCTCTACTCTATCCCTACACTATCTCTACTCTATCCCTACACTATCTCTACTCTATCCCTACACACTATCTGTACTCTATCCCTACACTATCTCTACTCTATCCCTACACTATCTCTATTCTATCCCTACACACTATCTGTACTCTATCCCTACACACTACCTCTACTCTATACCTACACTATCCCTATTCTATCCCTACAATATCTTTACTCTATCCCTACACACTATCTCTACTCTATCCCTACACTATCTCTACTCTATCCCTACACACTATCTCTACTCTATCCCTACACTATCTCTACTCTATCCCTACACTATCTCTACTCTATCCCTACACTATCTCTACTCTATCCCTACACTATCTCTACTCTATCCCTACACACTATCTCTACTCTATCCCTACACTATCTCTACTCTATCCCTACACTATATCTACTCTATCCCTACACTATCCCTACACACTATCTATACTCTCTCCCCTTTCTATTCCTACACTATCCCTACGCTATATTTATTCTATTCCTAAACTTTCAGTATTCTATCATTACACTATCTCTACTCTATACCTACACTATCCCTACACTACCTCTACTCTCTCCCTTCTCTGTTCCTACATTATCCCTATACAACCTCTATTCTATTCCTACACTATCACTATTCTATCACTACACTATCTCTACACTATCCCTACTCTATCTCTACTCTATCCCTACACTAGCTCTACTCTCTCCCTTCTCTGTTCCTACACTATCTCTATTCTATTCCTACACTATCACTACACTATCTCTACTCTATACCTACACTATCTCTATTCTATTACTACACCATCATTACTCTATCCCTACACTATCCCTACACTATACCTATACTATCTCTACTCTATCCCTACACTATCTGTACACTATCCCTACACTATCCCTACACTATACCTATACTATCTCTACTCTATCCCTACACTATCCCTATGCTACACTCGTTGCTCCCCATGTAAAACTGGCACATATGCTAGTGTTGTAGAGCTGGACTTTTATATGTGTGCAATGTTTCCTGATAAATCTTGGGGAGTAAATGTGCCCAACTCTACAGGAGCCCCTGAATTTTGTTTTCCCACAGCATAAACGCGACACAGACAATATAGTAGACTGGAATGCTCCGTCACTCTAATGATTGATTTAAGCCATAATAAAGCAAAATAGAGCATTTTTTTTTTAAGAAGAAAAATGAAAAAGTTGGAATGACTAATGGTGGTGAGTCTACAGTGGCAATAGGACTTTAAATTGAGGTTTCACTACCGTGCGAATTTCCAAGTGTATCAGCAAACCCCCACAGGTGGGTACAGATTTATTTTCCAGAGGCAGTTCCAGGCCCGTGAAGTGGGCATGCACCTGAAAACACTAAGTGGACATGCTGACAAACTTGTGCAGATAAAAGAGCATTGCGGACTTACGAAGTGCACCCAGGGCACACAGCAAAGTGTGTGCCTTTTCTCTGGGAAAATCTTTGCGGGGTGCACTGTGCAAAAGTGTAAACATCGCATCATAGTCCAATTTTCTGCTCTTTTGGTACCACGGGTTTCATATAAATAATTTTTCTCCTAAAATAATGCACTGTTTAGCCTCATTCATGGCTTAAATAAATAATGAAAGTGACAGCACTTGGGGATTACATGTGTCACATTTGTGTATTAAGACTTTTACTACATTGCTTGGAAATGTGCCAGAGGCTGGCGGACATCGGGATTTGTCCTGTACCGTTGATCTCTACCAGTTCTTAGCTTTTGCCAAATTTAAGACCTTACGCAGAGTTGGAATGGGTGTCCACGGCATGGAAGCCAAAATACACCCTAACATTTATCTCATTTCAATAATCTCTCTTCACAAAATGTCCTATGCAAACCGCCACTGTTCTGCAAATGCAACTATCTTCTGCCGGACACCTATGTTCCCCTGCAGATATCTGTGGAAAATCAAGACGCACTGGGGCTCCAAAGCTGTATTTCGCTGTGATACAGCCGATGGGTGCTTTGTAAATGACCTCAACAGACTGCAGAAGAGTAAGAGTATTTGTAAAGTATAAAGGATAAGTAAATCACAAAAGGTTTTCTGTCTTTCCAATACTGCTTGATTCAGGCAGCCAGTTGGTTTGTTATTCCGGTCGTCTTGATGTCAAGGTTGTATACAGCAGCAGCAGGTTATAAATATGAGACAACAGTTTAATAAATATATAAGTAGACTACAGCGTGTCAACAAACTAGATATTAAATTAAAATAACGTCTGTGGCGTGAGACAAGTGAATGAAACAGAAAACCAGAAAAAGTGACTGCAGGGCTTAGCGATCAAGGTTAAGATATAGTACTATGAAAACACATCTTTTGCTGGAGACTGTGATGTGAAAAATAAAAGGAAACTAGTAGGAAATCTTTAATAATAGCTGAATTACACCTTACAGGGCGACTTTCAAACGTACATTACCTGCTGATTTATTAAAGGGCAATAGAGCTTTTTTTCTTTTCCCCCAATATAAGGATTACAGCTGCTGATAGCACTTCATCCACATCTCTAACATCACTCCATGATACATACACTAAATTTACCTTCCCTCTCTCTCCTACTCACTTTCACCACACTTCACTCCACACTCCACACTCCCCACTCCACACTCCACACTCCACTGCTCTCTCCAGCGTCCTATTTATCTCACCCTCATAATTATTTCCCCCTCACTAATTCCCTCCTCGCTACTCTGTACTGATTTATTTCCTGTTCCCACCTTACTCACCAGCCTACTTACACAAATCTTTCAAACTCTCTTTTCTCTCCAGATGCACCACATTATCATTCCTCCCTCAGTACCCACCTACAGCAAAGACAAAATTGATATCACTCAACAAGTAAGACCCCACAACCAACCCCTACCTTCTCCTATACTCCCCAATCCACCCTCAGTTCATTCTCTGCCCTCATGTCAACATCTCACCCTGCAACCTGCGCCCTTGGCTCTATCTCCTCCCAAGTTCACTCCCTCTCTCCCATTACCACTAGCTTATCTCTGCAACCTGTCTTTCTCCACTGATATATTCCCATACTATGAACATGAGCTCATCTCACCATTCCTAAGGAAACCATGTTGTGACCCATGCTCTCCCTCTAATTACTGCCTTATTACTACTATAACACTACTTGTCTTGTTTTATCTCCTCTTACTCCTTTGCCTCTCTACAATCAGGCTACTGTTTCCAACATTCCACTGACACTGTTCTCACAAAAGTGATAAATGATTTACTTACAACAGTGGAAGGATCACGTTTACATACTCCTCCTCCTGAACCTCTCTGTTGCTTTCAAAACTGTTGATCTCTTCTCCTGCACGTTCTTCATTCCATTGTCCTTCACTCCATATCAAACTGTTCCTTAAGCATCTCTGCCTCCACCCTTCCACTCTCACTGTCTGTTGGGGTCCCAAAAAACTCTATCCTCAACCCTCTGCTTTTCTCATTGTACACCTCTTCCTCTGGTAAACTAATTTGCCTGTTTTGTCTACAGTTCCTTCTCTACTCTGACAACATCCAAATCTACTATCTACTGTCTCTCTGCTATCTCCATATCAATGTCCAAACACTATTAGTGTAACACTTGACAGCGCCCTCTACTTTACTCCTCACATCCAATCTTTCTCCAAGTCTTTTGCCACTACCTTCGAACTACTGCTAGAATACAACTTTTTCTTAATCACAACGCAACTAAAACTTTCTCCAATCTCTAATCTTCCACATCATCATCATCATTTATTTCTATAGCGCCACTAATTCCGGAGCGCTGTACAGAGAACTCATTCACATCATTCCCTGCCCCATTGGGGCTTACAGTCTAAATTCCCTAATATAGACACACACACTCACACACAGACAGACAGACAGACAGAGAGGGAGAGACTAGGGTCAATTAAGAGAGCAACCAATTAACCTACCAATATGTTTTTGGAGTGTGGGAGGAAACCGGAGCACCTGGAAGAAAACCCAAGCAAACACAGGGAGAACATACAAACTCCACACAGATAAAGCCATGATCAGGGATCGAACTCATGACCCCAGTGCTGTGAGGCAGAAGTGCTAACCACTAGGCCACTGTGCTTCCACCTCCACTACATAGCCCTCAAAAACACAATTCTTTCATACATTTTAAACCTCATCTCAAAATACTCTGCTTCACGCTCTCTTGATCTATCTCTGACCTGCGATTTGCCTCATCCCTAGTAACCATCTCTCACTCTCACATACGAGACTTCTCCTGCGCTGTTACCCACTTAAGGAATGCCCTAACATGATGATCAGACTCTTCCACAAATCTTTAACCACTCTCTGAAAATCCATCTTCTTTTTAGAGTTTACTCAACTCCCACCTATGCTACACACACTGGTCCTCCATCACAACTCTCCCAGTCTCAATTCTAAGCCACACTCGCTCCTCTAGGCTCTGCTCTCTTCTTACTAGCTTGTAAGTTCTCTCATCGCAAAATACTTGAATGAGAGGAGGAGTCAAAGATGGGGCAGACTCTACTATAACCCCAATACAGTGGCAGAACTACAATTGGAGCAACAGGTGCGGTGCATCACGGCCCATGGAGATAATTGGACCCGCTGCACGGTGAACTAGTGAGCTGCAGGCCTCCACCCTGCTTCCCTGGAGCGGGGCCCACAGCTCTCTATTTCCGCCCCTGCCACAATATGTATATATATATATATATATATATATATATATATATATATATATATTTATTATACGAAGAGAGAGTAGCGTTTTAGATCAGTCAGTCAGGTAGTCTAGTTGTCTACATCTGCTTTATGTTCTACTGTAACTATGGGGAACTTTTTGTGTTTTAATTTTAATAATGACATGCCTCAGGTACTGTCAACAGACTCCTCTTGTTTGTTGCCAGTTAAATGTGATCTGAATTTATCATCACTTCTTAATCAATACACTCAGTATTGCAGTTAACTTGAAGCTTTTCTAGGACAAATAAATATAGTTGGAGATAATAGCAAATTGCAGTTGGGATTAACAAATTCAAAGCCTCAGGTGACAAGGACAATATATCACTTATCTGCAGTGCTCAGAACAGACAGTCTCAGTGCACCCAGATTTATAGGACTCTGTACAGTTTGTGTTTCTTGAGAGAAAACTTAACAAATAAGCACACGTGGAATTGGCGATGTGACAAGTTCGGCATTATATATGTCCACGAAGACTGTTGGTAATGAAACTTTACTATAGACCAGTAATACAGCATTGTTTTGAAAGTTAAAATAGGAATTGAAGTATAATAATAAATGAAAGACCAGAGGGATTTAACACCTCATTGGCCAGACCACATTTGACTTCTGAATAGGATTCAGCAGAAATAACATACTAAATAATTTGTTTGCTCACATCAACCAAATTTTACTTTGTGTATGTGGAGGTGGGAGGTGGTGTCAATGGCAGAGAAGGGCAGATAGT
This sequence comes from Mixophyes fleayi, assembly GCF_038048845.1. Lineage (NCBI taxonomy): Eukaryota > Metazoa > Chordata > Amphibia > Anura > Limnodynastidae > Mixophyes > Mixophyes fleayi. The sequence goes on from NC_134403.1 coordinate 354,413,109, forward strand.
ATTTTATTTTGGTATATAAAAAGTGCTTACATCTTATGCAGTCCTGTACATTGTGGGGAATATGAAACAAATTACATAAAAGAAGATTAAACCAAAGATAAAGACGGCCCTGTCCAAATGAGCTTACAATAATAATAAAAATTGTAGCCGCCAGTGTTGAAAGTGGGCGTGGCTGCTTTAAGGTAGCAGCATTATCAACCTCCAACAATAAAGCAGTAATTGGCAACTGGAATTCTCTGCCGCTACTGATGGTGCAGTATGGTTAGAGCGAGGACAGATTAAATGTCAGTGTGTCATTGCCCTAGGACCCAAGTGTCAGTGTGTCATTGTCCTAGGACCCAAGTGTCAGTGTATCGTTGTTCTGGAATTCAAGTGTCAGTGTGTCATAGTTCTGGGACCCAAGTGTCAGTGTCTCGTTGTTCTGGGACCCAGGTGTCAGTGTATTGTTGTTCTGGAATCCCAGTGTCAGCATGTCATTGTTCTGGTACCAGAGTGTCAGTGTATCATTATTCTGGAATCCAAGTGTCAATGTGTCATTGTTCTGGGGACCACACGTCAGTGTATCCTTGTTTTGGAACCCACGCATCAGTGTATCGTTCTTCTGGAATCCAAATGTCAGTGTGTCAGCATGTCATTGTTCTGGGAACCACTCGTCAGTGTATCCTTGTTCTGGAATCCAAGTGTCAGTGTGTCATTGTTCTGGGACCAAACTGTCAGTGTGTCATTGTCCTAGGAGCCAATTGTCAGTGAGTCATTGTCCTAGGACCCAATTGTCATTGTGTCATTGTTCTGGGACCCAAGTGTCATTGTGTCATTGTTCTGGGACCCAAGTGTCAGTGTGTCATTGTTCTGGGACCCAATTGTCAGTGTTTCATTGTTTTGGACCCAAGTGTCAGTGTATCGTTGTTCTGGAACCCAACTGTCATTGTGTCATTGTTCTGGGACCCAATTGACAGTGTGTCATTGTTCTGGGACTCAAGTGTCAGTGAGTCATTGTTCTGGGACCCAAGTGACAGTGTGTCATTGTTCTGGGATCAAAATGTCATTGTTTCATTGTTCTGGGACCCAAGTGTCATTGTGTCATTGTTCTGGGACCCAATTGTCAGTGTGTCATTGTTCTAGGACCCAATTGTCAGTGTGTCATTGTTCTGGGACCCAAGTGTCAGTGTGTCATTGTTCTGGGACCCAAGTGTCAGTGTGTCATTGTTCTGAGACCCAAGAGTCATTGTGTCATTGTTCTGGGACCAAACTGTCCGTGTGTCATTGTCCTAGGACCCAATTGTCAGTGAGTTATTGTCCTAGGACCCAATTGTCAGTGTGTCATTGTTCTGGGACCCAAGTGTCAGTGTGTCATTGTTCTGGTACCCAAGTGTCAGTGTGTCATTATTCTGAAATCAGAAATTAAAAAAAAATATTAATATAGTACTAATGAACACTGTCGCCAAATAATGGCTTTATTTTGAAATTTTGTAGCTGTATTACAAATCTACAATATTTAAATAAAGCATCTCAGAAACGAGGAGAGGAGCTTAACTGAACAGATATGGTTTTCAGAATAAGCAATTTTTCTGTATAATGTTCCCATCTCGCTAGTTATAAAGGTATATTGTGTGCCGTCACATAAGACATATACTAGATAACGTGCACTGATGATTTAGGGTATCATTTTCTTCTTTTCATTTATAATAGTTGTAATAACAGTAATACGTTGTCTATTTATACCAATATCTCTTTGCAATGATACATTTCTATAAGAAAAGGCTGCAAAGATAATACAATTATGCCTCATTAGACAGGAGAGCTTCGGTTTACAATGAAATTATCCAGCAGGAATGGGGAATTAGAGCGTCCAAATTTGCATCTAATGTTGCCTTGTTTTTTTAGTCTATTTTTTCGTATGAATATATTTCCCCATACCGTCTAGATGTATAACCACTAAAAATACAATCGTGTAACAGTTTAACATTGTTAAGAAAACCATGCAACACAGATACTGCTTTGCAATTTGATCAGAGCCAGACAGGTCATTAAAAGGGTCTTACTGGAGCTCCTGGATGCACAAGTGGGGGGGGGGGGTCATGTTTAAAAGTGGACAATGCCAATGGATCATTTGTGGGCCCTATCCTTTAATGGACCCCAATAACAATAAAGGGCTAGATTTACTAAGCTGCGGGTTTGAAAAAGTGGGGATGTTGCCTATAGCAACCAATCAGATTCTAGCTTTCATTTATTTAGTACCTTCTACAAAATGACAGCTAGAATCTGATTGGTTGCTATAGGCAACATCCCCACTTTTTCAAACCCGCAACTTAGTAAATCTAGCCCAAAGTCTTAAACCGTCCACCAAATATATATAATACACAAATAAATCTAATACTGTTTTAATAACCATCTGTGGGTATTGTCCACTCATGTGTGTGTAAATCATATTTGTAAAATTGGGACACTGATTCATATCTCCTAACATTTAGAATCATGAAATTGAGACAAATAAGCCCCACCCCCATTTTGACCAAAGTCCGCCCACAAATGCTCAAATTTAAGAAAACGACATCCTTTTTTGGTTAAGCCCAACTTCTTTTGCAGCCCTCGAATCGGGATGTCCTGCCAAATTCGCGACAGTTGGTAGGTATTCTGCTTATACCATCCACCTCCAAAGCGGCTCCCAGTACCATAGAACAGTGTCTAACGCTACTGAACATGGATACACGTTGTCACATGGTGTCCGAAATTTCCTCTGCACGCCTTGTGGAAATGGGCAAAGTGAGAACAATTCAGATTTAAATCCATGAGAGTATTTCTCTGATAGTTCTGAAGACACTGAGACTGTAACTAACACAGTAAGACCTACAGAGGCAGCCACTCAATGTGTCCTCTTACAGCGGGGATCATGTAAAAGCAGTAAGGGGTGTAAATAAAAAGTAAAATAATGAAGAAAAAAGTAAATTATAAATAAAATTTTAAAACAGTGGTGCTAAAAAATAAAAATTATGTATATGCTTGTGTAATGTATATCACTATGCCTGTATGAGTGAATCTTTATGTGTGCACGTGAATACCTCCCAACTGTCTTTATTTTGACTTAACATAAAATGGGTGGAGTTTTACCCTAATTTGCATGTTTGTGAGCGTGGTTTGGGTGAAATGAGGATGAGGCTTATTCTGTCCCGCTTTCGGGATTCTAAATGTTTGTATGGTGCGTGTGTGTCAAATGTCTTGCTTATTGTGCTCCCGTAATAAGCTTGCACGGTAGGCCCTTTACACTGCAGACTGACATTGGTGTTGATGCATACGTCCACGATAACTACAACACCACAACTTGCATGCAGCATATGTAGTTTATGTTTCTCCAGTATTAAATCTGGAAATTCTAAAATACAGGTGCTCGACACAATTTTCTTCAAACTATCCAACTTGGCTATTGAAACAATCGATTGCATGTGAATAACAGTATAATAAATCTGAACAAAAATAACCTCATCCTATCTTCTTAGCATCTGCTAAAACCAGACTTGTGATGATTGGTGAGTTTTACTGCCCTATCCGTACTTGAATCGGAGACACCTCCTTTATATCGATAGCGGTACGCAGTGCACAGTGCTGCAGATACAGTTAATGATTCTCACTTGTGAAGTTTATCAAGACTGATAAACATTGGGAACTTTTATAAACCTAAGACCTCATTATCATAGCCAGATGCTGAAGACCATTCATCAATGTTGTAAAGTAGAAATAATGCTGGTGCTGCAATAATATTTTAATGTCACTGCAATTTATAAATTAAGCCCTAGTTTATGCATGCATTGTTAGGAATCTTCTTTTATCATCAGCTACAGATTATATATATATATATATATATATATATATATATATATATATATATATATATATATATATCCATAATACAGTAAGACAAAAGGAAGACATAATGCAATGATATAAAATGATGCATAATGCGTGACAATAAAGTGTAAGTGAAGATGAAGGACGTATAATGCAGACAGAATAATGTGCTAAGCAAAAAACATAAAAGGTGGCAAAGAAAAATAAAGAACTATGTGAGTATGAGTTGGGATGTAGACTTGTACGAGATGATTAAACTTCCTAAACCACTGACGAAGTGGTGGACTTGATGCGCACTGTAATACGCCTTGGTTTTGTACTGGGGCGCATAGAGTGACCCTCGGAGGGAGATGCCGTCACAGGCTAAAAGTGCACCTAGGTGTCTGGAGACAGAAGAACCACACTGTGCAAACAGTATAAATGTCATCTCATAGTCCAACCTCCTGACACTTTACAACTCTGCAGGTTTTCTATTATAAAACCCCTCAATTTATCCCCATTTACGGCTTACATTTATTATGGGAGTAAGCTTTTTAGTGCAACTAGACATTTGCTTCTCTGATGAAGAAGCATAATAGAGCAATGCCCAACCATCGCCATCTGAGCCATCAAGTCCTTTAGTGGAGTGAAAATCTCCAATATGTACCTTCTCCATCCCTGTATCTTGTTTCCATAATTAAATTCAAATCTTATGTTTGCACTGCTTCTCTAAACTCCATAGTTGGCAAGGGACACTCTCCTTCCTCCCCTTGGCCTGTGCAAAACTTCTGCAACTTGGCAAATGCCTCCATTTAGCTTTGCCAACCTATGCACTTGGGTGAACATTTAGACCCACTTGCACAAATTTAGGCGCATGTTGGGACCAAAAATGACTTTCCATCGCACCTCAGAATAACTGGTGAATATATAAATAGTGAACACCAAGGGGAGAGAGGACTGATCATTTATAAAATATAGGCATTTACGGAGGAGTAAAAGTTTGAACCGGACCATGGGATCAGCTGATCAAATAGGCTCATTTGTTTAAAAGTACATGCTGTATGTGTATGCGTATTTTTCATTTAGTAAATTACCTTTATTGTCTGGGAGTATGATGATTCTAGCTCTCTTTTTGCATATTATTAGTACATTACAGACCAGTATATTTTTGTATTCATTTCAAACTTGTACTCACTGTCATCATCCCATCTAGAAGGCCGGTCTCGGGTTTGGGTGGTGCCTGTAGACGTTCCATAGACCACTTATCAACCACCGATGACACTTGAGGGTTGTCAATGTTAAGTAGGCGAAATCCAGTCATATTTACTCCACTGTATCTGTATGGCTCAAGGTCAAGTGCGAACAGGTCCTACCAGGCAAGAAGATACAAATGGAATGATGTGTAAGTGCCACAAAGGTGTGCCACATAGGTATCACTATTCGGAGACTTGAAAAAAAACCAGACCATGTCTACATTTCAGTGGCCTTATACCAAATATATAATGCTCAAATCTTATCTGTGTTTCTGAAGATCCTTGAGTGTCTTGTTGGAGAATAACCCTTTGCGGTGAATGCATTGAAACTCAAAGGGATAAACAGCATAAATGGTCTAGTATGTAGATTAAAATAATTTCAATATCAATAGAGTTTCAAAAATGGCCATGTACCCACATATAAAATTCAAAGAGACTCTTATGAAGCTGTAACAGGATTTTGAGGATGTACTCAAAGAGAGTGAAGAAACTTTGAAGATCAGAAAATAATTAAAGATAATGATATAGATAATGTAGTATTATAGTAAATCTTTAATACGTATATAAAAATGCACATACATTAAAAAGATTAGAGACTAGGCTGATGTGAATGTACGAAAAGCCCCCACGTTTTTTCAGTGCACATCACAATTTACTGATCTTGGACATTGCCTATTCCATATATATATTTTGGCAACTGGGACACTTTACCACCTTCTTATAGAGGAAAGAGTGGTGGTTTCCCTGGGAAACCACAGCATAAAGGTGCAGAGGGGATAAAATCTGCAAACACACCCACAGAGCAGGAGACCAAGTGGAGCACCTGGTCTAATCAATTTAGGAGTCAGCCAGAGCAAGGCCTGACAGGAAGCCTAAAAAGCTGGGTTTGAGCTGTGTGTGAGAGACATACACATATACACAGACACACACACATACACACAAAGTGGCGGTATGTAAAATGTAATGGTAATGTAAGTAGATCAATGGAATTTGATCATTTTACAATGAAAGCAGTAGGTGAAGTGGCGTTATGGCATACCACAGTATATACTCCCACTTCAACCACTGTGTGTATGTAATATATATACACACAAAAACAGGGATATTCTGCACTCTCCAAACACATAATGTTGTACTAACTACTTTTCTATATTAAAAACAGGGAATGTAAGCTCCACATATTGTAATATATGCTAAGCTGACCAACTCACGCCAAAGTCTTCCCACCCAATGTGGGCAACCCCCACTTGCACCCCCGTCTGCACATAGAGAGTACAGAGGATCTATGTGTGTATATACACATATATATATATATATATATATATATACACATATATATATATATATATATATATATATATATATATATCTATATATATCTATATATATATATATATATATATATATATATCTCTATATATTGTCAAAGTCGTATAATTGGATGAACGAAAGTATATTGGTTTAATATTGGTTTGCCGTGCGTATTGCGAAGCGTACGCCACGTGTTACGTGGCATGACGCGATCGCACGGTAAAATACGCACGCACACACTCGCATTACAACAGTTAGTTATTTATATAATTTCATATTGGTTCTGTTACACTGTAATTCAGGAGCAGATAGTATTCGGTTTATTATTAGTCTGTATATATATATATATATATATATATAGATATATATATATATATATATATATATATATATATATATATAGTATAGTGATTATATGTACATTGTAGTGTTATTAAAGGTTTAGGTAATAGGAAAGGTGTCATGCCTGATATCATATTGAAGCCCTAATCATCAGCAGCTGTCCGGTGCAGTCGGCGAAGAGATCGCACATTGCATACTTTAGTTATTGATATTAGAGAGTAAACCTTTGTATGATACTGGCTATGAAAAGGAGCAGACCCCCTGGAGAGAAGACCCCCACCTTTGGATTCCTTAGATTGAATCAACCTATTACCTGTCTGGCCTGGACCCACCCAACGTCTGGACCTATAGAAACAATCTACGTCATCTCTATTGTTCACAATGAAACACTGACTGTATATATATTAGCTGCATCTCACTGGGGCCTCAGTCAACTCTGACACAATATTCTATACAGAATATTGTCCATCGGGTCCCGTGGTTGCGCAGCGTGTGCAAGCGATTGCATTGGTATGTACTTATCTTTTGGTATTGGCTGTATTGTAATTTATCATAATATAATAATGTATTGAAATGTTGACTATTTACATCTGTTAAAATAAATTACTTTGTGCTTTGGACACACATTCAATTGATTGGGCAATGCTTATTTTAAAACGATAGAATTACTTTAATAATATGGGGGCTCGTGAGTTAGGAGTTACGTTACCGGCAGGTATGCAACGCTTACGATATTCGGTTCCTCAACAAAGGGTGGATTGACGGATGCATCGCATAAAGCAGGAAAGAATGTAATGCGTCTAATACCTGTGGTTCACTGTGTGTTGCGAAACCGAATGTCCGTTGTTGCATAGACTGAAGGAACGCTAATTAGAATCTAGGGACAAGAAAGAAAAAAAATGTTTCTTTTTATTGTCGTTTTATGTTTTAAAGTGTATTGCATTGCTGTGCGTATGTGTAGTTCCTGCTGTGCGTACGCGAACTTCCGGTAGATTTGCCACGTGGTTGAACAATAGTTTTGATAGTTGTTATATGCATACTGTAAGCACTTGATAAAGTCTCTGAAAAGATCGTGCCATTGTTTGGGAAAGTTATTTTCTGTACAGAAAACAAAGGTTATGTGTGTGTATGTGAATGAATATATAAAGGCAAAAATATACTGGTAACTATAGGCAACTATAGGTTTTTACACGTGTGCCTAATACTAATCACGATGTTTACAGATAACTAGTATCTCTGAGCAGTGCGGTTGGACCGCATGGCAGGGCCTTGATTAAGTATTGGGAGGGCAGTGTGGAACTGTTGAAAATTGATAGCGCTTTAGTTCAGGTGTGTCTGACGGGGCATGTTAAAAAAAGGTGACCTGACAACAAAGGTTCTGTTCTAGGGCTGAGCAGGATATAAAGAAACCTTTGTGTGAGTGGTGTTCTGTTCTAACAAAGAGCAGGTGATAAAGAGACACCACAGAGTATACTTGGCAGGTATACTCGAAGCGAAAATAACAGGTTTTCGCGGCATTCCCAAATATTAATCGCAAAGCTTACCGATAGTTAGTATCCGTAGGCGGTGCGATTGGACCGCATGGTTGATTTAGTGCAGCCGTGATTGCGACTTGGGAGATGTGGGAGGAAATACGCTGCAACCACTGATATTCTTGATTGATATCGGGTGCTGACAGTGGTAAAGTACTCAAACTAGGAAGGGCATTGATATCTTTAAGGGGACGTGCCTGTTGAAAACGTCCAGGAATAAAAAAAATCTCTAGTAAGTTCTGTTTCAAAAGAGAACAGGTAAAAGTCTTTTTGTGTAGCGTTGAGAAATAGGTTGTTTTCACAATGGATATGAAGCAAACGCTAGAGATAGTTCATGTTGTGCTGCCTAATGAATGGCCGGTTGGTTCGGCAAAATATGTTATGTATAATAAATACGGTGCGTATGCCACGGCATATTGCGACAAATGGGTCAAGATGACCCGGGAGTGTGTGAAACCTTTCCCAAACATAGGTACTCTTGTCTCAGAGGTGTTAAATAATGTTAGAGATAAAGTGCGGTTGATTAAACCAACAAAAACGAGAATTGAACATGATGACTGTTTAAAATTGTGGCAAATGGAAGGTAACACGTGGCAAAGCAGCGAACGCACAGCGGAAGTGAGTGTAGCGAAAAACACGTGTTCAGCGGAAGTAAGCGTACCGGAAACAAGCATTCCGGAAGTGTGCGTTGCAAAGCGTGGCGAACTGAACGCAAACACGCCCCCGATAAATTTGGTTGGGGCGGGAAGTACAGCCAATACCAAAAATGTAAAAATGGTAACTAGTAACTTGTATTATGTTTTAAGTAATGTTAAAAGTAATGTTTCAGGACAAAGAAGAGGAACGGTCCCACCAGCAGGGGCAGCTGCTGAAAGTGGTGAGAATAATGAAAAGGTTAACACAGGGGGAGACATTCATTATACTGCAACAGCAATTCCAGCAACTAGGTCAGAACAGAGTGATTTAGTAGGCTTATATCCTATCCGCAGAACAGCAGTTCCCAATGGGAAAGCGGACAGAGATGGTGTAGTTCCCATGAAACAGGTAGCAGTGTATTCTCCATGGACTAAGACGGAACTATTTACAATTATGTCTGATTTCCCTGATCCTAGAATAGATTTGGCCAAGTGTCAGAAATTTATTAGACATTTAGGTAATGCACATGAACCTACTAATAAAGATTGGCGAGTGCTGTTTAGAGCTTGTCTTCCTCTCGCTACTGATATACAAAAGTTCCTTGAGGGTTGTAGCTTGGAAAAGGATAAACCCTTAACTGAGGATAACAATCAGCATAATATTGGACGTATAATCAAAGAGTTGGCCGTATATTTTCCAGTGACTGTGGAATGGGGCAAAATATACAACATCAAACAAAAAGGTAATGAGAATACAACTGATTATTTTTCAAGGGCGCTAGCGGGCATTATTAAGTACACAGGAATATGGGATATAATGGTAAATCCACATTACAGGGAGGTAACTGTTGCAGTAATAATGGACGGCCTCCGGGAGGATCTAAGGACCTGGATACAAACCTCTTTTCCTAATTGGAGAGGTCTCACGGTAACTGATATTAGAGGACATGCTATAGAACATGATAAAAATATATGTAAAAAGGAAAAAGCACAGAGTGATAAGTTAATGATGTTGAGTATCCAGGCATTAGAAAAACTACATCCACAACCTCAGAATTATAAAAACCACTATAAGGGACGAAAGAAACAGAAATCTTTGAAGTGTTTTAACTGTCTTAAAAAGGGACATTTGAGGAAAGATTGCAAAGAAAATATTAGAGCCAAGGCTAAGAAAATGGGACACGAAGCAAAGAGACTTGGCCCACCTAAGGGGGAATCACATAGACACCCACAGAGACGGCGCACACAAGTCTCGGAGACTTCTCAACAGTTTCCTGTGCACCTCATAGCAGCCAATGCCTTGGGGGAGAACCATAGTCAACCCTGGAGGTTAGGTCAGACCTGTAGTCCTACAAACAGGTGGGCTTTAAACTGTGGTAAGTAGTAGTGGGCAGGAAACTGATTTTTAAAAGGTAATCTTTGTTGATTTTGTTTGTTCATTTATGTTGTGAAATGTTTGTTTTCCTAAATTGCTAGCCGACGGCAAAGAATAGAAATGTTTGTTGTGTTTGCTGTTTTAAGATAACTATCTTGTTTTTCTTCTCACAGGTAAAGGGGACACAAAAGGAGTATAGACTTAGTGATCAAAAGGGGAGATAGAGAAATAGAAGAATCACTCTTGAAAGACAAATTAACAATAGACAATTGGAACACTCTTTTGTTTTAGGCTGCAGTGACTCATGATAAATTGTTTGGCAGAGACTCATTATCCAACAATGAAGTATGTACATACTTTGCTCCAAAATATTGTTTTATGTATTTCAGAGAAAATATGAGTCACTAAGAGTAAATTTTTACATTTCTCTATCATAAGTTAGAAAAGTCAGTTGAAAAGGTATGTAGTCAATGAGATACCGAGTTCTTAATGAACAAATGACGGACGACACTGGATTGCACTGTTAAGACCCCCTAGTCAAGTATGGGGAGGGGTCATAGTTAGCAAATAGCTAAGGGGAACAGTGGAATGAATACAGCCATTTCCCCATAGAGTCAGAGTCCAATCCAGCTGTCATTTTGTTGTAAAAATCTCCCTTTCTATATGTATGTTTGTATTCAAACCTTTGTATTCCCATCATTCATTGCTTTCCTATTTCCCATTCTTTACACAAATGCTAGTCTCTCTCTACCTCTCGCTCCCTCTACCCCATTTCTCTCTCTCTCTCTCTCTCTCTCTGCTTTGGTAGAGATAAAATCAGACACAGTCTCAACAATGGGGCTAAAACATATTTTTTTTTTTTTACATAAGACAAATTCAGAGATACACACACTAGATTGACATGAGTTACAGAAACAGTCAGGGGTTTTGTTTTCATGTGTATAGAAACTGCTGATTTTAAGCAGAAAGGTTCTGTTGTGGAAATACGATTCATGTTTTATAGATTGCATATCTGTTTTGTTTTTTTGTTTTATGATTCGTGCCTCCTGTACAAAAATGTGCTTTTTTATGGATGCACAAAGGGTGGAGACAGGAGATTGCTAGAGGATAGGCATACAGATATGCATCTCTGTGTAGAACACTGGAGTAGGATTTTTACCACAAGATACGACATAATGTGAAACCCTAGAAAATGTAGAAATTTCATGTTTTATATTTTTCACTGTTAGACAGGCATGTACTGGATACTGTTATATTTGAAGAAAGTGTTATAGAAAGAGACCCCTTTGCCTTTCCCACTTAGTCAAGTAGCTGAATATGAGGTACTGAGAATGACATGTGAGTTGGCAGAGGGAAAATCGATTGATATACATTGGTCTTTAGCATTTTTCTAGTCTAGAGGGCGATGTTGAGGTGACTGAGAAATCGTTTTATAGCAATACCAGCACATGATTAGGACACTACATAGAGGACTTTAGACAGTGACACAGTTACCAACTGAAGTAGCTGCTAGTAAGGTCCACACTTACACGCACAACCATACAGGGCTGTCACACCAGGGAGAACATAACTGTCAAATAGACAACAGGGTTTTATGTGACAGCTAACAAATCTATGTTTTGTTTGTTTTTCATTGTATTGTTTTAGTTTTAAAAAGGTGAACACACACACACATGCACGCATACACATATTGGTTTAATATAGGAAGATTTGTGTTACCCGAGGGATAAACTGTCTGGAAGGTGAAGAGATGTGGTGAGGAGTCTGGTGGACTCTGGAGAGATGGACAAGGTAGACCAATAGAGCCATCCCATATCCCTCCTGCTGATGGGTTTTCCTCCAGGTAAAACAAATACACGTCATCCAATTACCACCATGCAGGATCCTCAAGTATACACAGGTGTACCAATGAAATATGTCTAGGTAGAGGTGTATTGAAATGTGTCTAATGTATTACTGTTTCATACTCAAAGCTTTTGTTATTTAATGTGATAGTCCTAGAGTTATAATAGATGATAGGGGTATTCATGTTATTGATAATAGATGTATAATGTATGAGTAGTGGTAACAAATCACATACTTTCAGTTAGCCATAAACCAGTGTGAACATAAAGTAGTGGTACTCGGTAGAATGAATTGAATAGAATAAGAGTTGGAACTTGATTGAAGTGCCACTAGTCCTTTCCCGCTACCAAAAGATCACTCCTGGGCAGACTCCTAACCTGTCAGTTTTTGAAATGTTCTTGATCCCTCGTGAGATGAGATTGTAACTGGGAGGCTAGGTTAGACCTTGAGAGAAGGTAAATAGTGAGACAGTAACCGAGAACGTCCAAAACATTGTTTCCTGAAAGGTTACACTAACTGTCAGGATGTTGGATCGGGAGAGTAAGTTGTGGAACAGAAATCTCTTAAGCTTAGGTTATTTGACAGACAGGTACCAGGTGTAGGCTACCAGCCTCACGCTTCAAGGGTAGCAGAGACACACTGGTGCCCATACCACCCACTGCAGAGGGGCCAACACTCAGAGAAGGGTCCAAGGGCACTCATGAGTCTGTACTGGAAGGCCTCAAATGCAGTTAGTAGCACCTGAGCCAAAGGCTAAGACTGTTGTCCAGCATGAAGTTGTAGTTTTTCCTGTTTTGTGTTCTCTCATTTCACTCTCTTCTCAGGACGGTTAATTCTTTTGATTATTAGCAGGTGACAGAGACTGGTTCAGGTAATGATAAGGAGGTATTGGGGAGGAAGAAGTTAGTAGCATAATCAGTCCAGCCAATTACTCTATTCAATTCAGGGGTAAAGGTAAATTTAGAAACCTCGGAGCTTGGAGAAAGTGCGAGGGGCTATTGTCTGAGTAGCATTACGTCCGTAAGTACGGCGACCCCATGGTTAGAAAAGAGACACACCCAGCGATGCCGGTCCAGTAATATTCGGACTTGAGCAGGCATCCTAGAGGATGATTATCATTCTTGGGAGGGTAAGGTTTTAGACCAAACAAAGTGCTGGGCGTGCTCACACGTGCCTCAGTGATTATATCAAGTAGGATTAGTTCTCTTTCCACTAAATATTCTTGAGGTACCCGAACTATAGGCGGGAGGTCACTAAGGGAAAAAGTAGAACACCTAGGTCCCTTAGTCTGAAGTCTCCCAATGCTTTGCAAGCCGGTCACTGTTAAATCTGAGTATTGAGAGACTGGGAAGAACGAGCAGACAATAGCCCACCCACAAGTGTTGATGAAAAGAACTGGTGACATTATTAGATGTGTGTATATTAACGCAAGCTGAAGGAGATTGCATATGACATTATTGATAGACATATGATGATGCTATTGATGAACATGAAGTGTTTAAATGTATTCTGAGCTTAAAGACATGCGTTGGACAGAAGAACCTGTTAAACTTGAAGAACTGTAGTAGAGAATTCTGTATAGCTGATACACGTTCTACTGTACCATGTACCTTTCCAAATAATGTATTAAGTGTTTTATTGCACCCTTGAAGGGCATACAAAAAGTTATCTCCAAGCTCCAGAAGTGTACGGTTTATAGTAAAAGAAGAAGTCGTTTAGAGGATTAAGACTCTCTCTTATGATAACTTGTTTAGATCTACAAACAGCGTGGACATACACCAAGGGGGATTTGTATTACATAACAATGAAACGTGGTACTGAGATCCTGCATATAACATCTTTAAGGTGATAGTTTATTGTACTATCAAAGGGTGGACTGTCAAAGTTGTATAATTGGATGAACGAAAGTATATTGGTTTAATATTGGTTTGCCGTGCGTATTGCGAAGCGTACGCCACGTGTTACGTGGCGTGACGCGATCGCACGGTAAAATACGCACGCACACACTCGCATTATAACAGTTAGTTATTTATATAATTTCATATTGGTTCTGTTACACTGTAATTCAGGAGCAGATAGTATTCGGTTTATTATTAGTCTGTATATATATATATATATAGATATATACATATATATATATATATATATATATATAGTGATTATATGTACATTGTAGTGTTATTAAAGGTTTAGGTAATAGGAAAGGTGTCATGCCTGATATCATATTGAAGCCCTAATCATCAGCAGCTGTCCGGTGCAGTCGGCGAAGAGATCGCACATTGCATACTTTAGTTATTGATATTAGAGAGTAAACCTTTGTATGATACTGGCTATGAAAAGGAGCAGACCTCCTGGAGAGAAGACCCCCACCTTTGGATTCCTTAGATTGAATCAACCTATTACCTGTCTGGCCTGGACCCACCCAATGTCTGGACCTATAGAAACAATCTACGTCATCTCTATTGTTCACAATGAAACACTGACTGTATATATATTAGCTGCATCTCACTGGGGCCTCAGTCAACTCTGACACAATATTCTATACAGAATATTGTCCATCGGGTCCCGTGGTTGCGCAGAGTGTGCAAGTGATTGCATTGGTATGTACTTATCTTTTGGTATTGGCTGTATTGTAATTTATCATAATATAATAATGTATTGAAATGTTGACTATTTACATCTGTTAAAATAAATTACTTTGTGCTTTGGACACACATTCAATTGATTGGGCAATGCTTATTTTAAAACGATAGAATTACTTTAATAATATATATATATAGAGAGAGAGAGAAATATATATATATATATATATATATATATATATATAATGTGTATGTGTCTGTTCCCCCCTCCACAACTGACTTGAATCTAACCTAAACAGAATGACAGAATTTATGTTTGACAAAACCCCCGTAACAATATATTGATATTACACAGATAGGTTTTTTTTTCCCATAGGAAAAAAAGAAAAGTAGCTGTATGTTATTTGGAATCAATATTGTACTAAGGGAGACATTTACCTTCCCTAATTCATATTTTCACATAAATATTAATCTCCAACTGTCAGCCCCGGACAAAATGCTTTACATTTAGAGGCATTGAATCTTTGTTTTACTGGCCGTGAATTACCTTTGTGCAATAGGGAAGGCATTAGCAATACAGTCATTTAGGGTACATTCTGTCTCTCCTTTGTCAGCCTCTATTTATTAGAAAGTTTCAGGAAAATGTGAAATTCTGGATGTTGAAACTGCAAATTGCATTATCTTTTTGCCAATTTAGTAAACAAAAACATTCTAATGGAATGGATATAGAAGTAATTCTGAATAATTAACCATAGTCCTTGAGTGAAACAATATAAAAATACTATAGTTAAATGAAACCTATAAAGCATGATCTGTTATAGGTACTAACAAGCCCAGATTTACATTCCCATATCCCGATTTACAAGCCGCAAAATGGGTGGTGCTTAACATAAAAAGGGGTGGAGTTTTACAATTACCCATTTGTAGGAGGAGTTTGGGCTGAAGAGGGCATTTTTGGGATTCTAATTGTTAGGAGGTATGCAGTTCTCACCTCCGCACAGCACTCTTTCTGTGGTGCTCATTAACTCACCCCTTCCCCTGCTTTTTTCTCTATAATTCCATCCCCCAATGCATCCCATCTGCATAAAATAATTAAGTGGAAATAATTCAGACCCAACTGAGGCCATGATTAAATGTTTATAATATGTAAATAATAAGCATTAATATAGAAAGTGAAAAATAACCATTCTGTGCAAATTGAGCAGTGTAACTCAAAACCGTAATTTTTGATAAATAGATCCCTAAGTAATTTTGAACCCAAAACCGGTAAAAAAGACACTCTAACCCAGTGGTTCCCAAACTTTTGCAGTTCGCGGCACCCTTAGAGTCTCCAAATTTTTTCAAGGCACCCCTCCAAAATAATTATTGAGCAGTCCTGTTTTAGAAGTAGTTGGGTCAAAAATTGTAATAAGTATTTAGGTCAGGACAGAAATACTTATTTAGTTGTATGCAAAAAGCCCCCTCTGCATCCAGACACTCTGCCCCCTCTGCATCCAGATACACTGCCCCCTCTGCATCCAGACACACTGCCCTCTCTGACGCTGCCCCCTCTGCCCTCTGTCACGCTCTCCCCTCCTCTGCCCTCTCTCAAGCTGTCCTCCTCCTCTGCCCTCTCTCACGCTGTGTCCCCCTCCACTGCCCCTCTCACGCTGTGTCCCCCTCCACTGCCCCTCTCACGCTGTATCTCCCTCCACTGTCCCTCTCACACTGTGTCTCCCTCCACTGTCCCTCTCACGCTGTGTCCCCCTCCACTGCCCCTCTCACGCTGTGTCCCCCTCCACTGCCCCTCTCCTCTGCCTCGCTGTGCCCCTCCTCTGCCCCGCTGTCACCCTCCTCTGCCCCGCTGTGCCCCTCCTCTGCCCCGCTGTCACCCTCCTCTGCCCCGCTGTAACTCTCCTCTGCCCCTTCTGTCACCTTCCTCTACCCCGCTGTCACCCTCCTCTGCCCCTGCTGCCTGTCACCCTCCTCTGCTCAGCTGTCACCCTCCTCTGCCCCGCTGTCACCCTTCTCTGCCCCGCTGTAACTTTCCTCTGCCCCTTCTGTCACCCTCCTCTACCCCGCTGTCACCCTCCTCTGCCCCTGCTGCCTGTCACCCTCCTCTGCTCAGCTGTCACCCTCCTCTGCCCCGCTGTCACTCTCCTCTGCCTTTGCTGTCACCCTCCTCTGCCCCGCTGTCACCCTCCTCTGCCCCGCTGTCACTCTCCTCTGCCCCTGCTGTCACCCTCCTCTGCCCCGCTGTCACCCTCCTCTGCCCCGCTGTCACTCTCCTCTGCCCCTGCTGTCCCCCTCCTCTGCCCCGCTGTCACGATCCCTCTCACTCCTCTGACGCGTTCCAGCCATAAAAAAAAGAAAGAACACAGTAACTTACCAATCAGCCAGGCGCCGGGACCCAGCAGCCTCCTCTCTCCCGCAGCTGTCACTGAATATCGATGTCAGTGACAGCTGCTGCGGGAGAGAGGAGGCTGCTGGGTCCTGGCGCCCAGCGGATTGGTAAGTTACTGTGTTCTTTCTTTTTTTTTATACGGCTGGCCCGCGGCACCCCAGTGACAGCGCCGCGGCACCCCTGGGAGCCGCGGCGCACAGTTTGGGAACCGCCGCTCTAACCTCAAACTTGTTCATTGCTAAATAATATTGTCTAGTACAACATTATTTTATGTTATCTCCCTGTACAGGTTATGATCAATTTTATGGCTGTATTCCATACTTGCCAACTCTCCCAGAATGTCCGGGAGACTCCCGGATTCCGAGTAGGTCTCCCGGACTCCTGGGAGAGTATGGCATCTTCCCGCATCTGCCCACTTCACTAAGAAGTGGGCAGAAATAGAGCCAAAATGCCATGATTCTCAGGGAAGTGCGGCATTTGGCCCCACCCCCACTGTAAAATGACACATTTGCGCCATTATGTCGCAGGGAATTTGCATAGCCCCACCCTTGAAGCGCCCACCTCCCCCAGGGAGCTCCCGGACGCCGGCTTCAGAAAGTTGGCTAGTGTGCTCTATTCCTCTTCTCCTTGCCTACTCTGTCATGTTCTAGTTTTCCAGCCTGACCTGTCAGTGGTCTCAGCACTATTCTCTCCTAGTAGGCTGTGCCTCTAAGTTGTATTGATGAGAGATAATTATCACACATTGACAGATAGAGTAGATATTAGGATTAATGGACAGATAAGAGCATTTGCATTGTACCAGAGGTGGAACTATTGAGCTGTGGGCCACAGTGCATGGTAGCAGGGAGGAGAGAACCGGGTCCCACAGCTCGCTAGTCCCCTGTGCAGCGGGCCCTATTATCTCCATGGGCTCCGGTGCACCAAAGGTAGTTCCGCCACTGCACTGCACAGTATAGTAAGTTCTGCAAGCACAGTTAGTAACACCTTCATAGTAGCTAGGTAAAACTCTGCAACAGGTATATTATTTTTTTATATTCAACTCTTAATATTTCCAGAGTATAGTAATTTCCCATTGGTACAGTTCCTCTCTAAATGACATGCATTACCATAGCAGGAATGAACACTACAGCTACTTTATTAAAACCTTAATCATATAAAATATATTCAAATAAAAGAGATCTGTTTAATCATTTAAATCATAATACATTGTGCTATACAATTCAACCAAATACTGTAATAAGCTAGAAAACATTTAAATGTTTTCAGTTTTAATCCAATAAATGTTGCTGTGACTCTGAGATAAATAATCTTCAAATCTGTTATTTTCTGATTACTACCTCTCCCATTTATCACAAAAAATCCAGTTAAGCCGTATAATTATTATGACAACCCAAAAGGTCACTCATTTTTTTTTTTTTTACTACTAAATTGGTCTGCCCAGAGCACATCGATTGTATGCTCTCTATCTGCTCTTGGGAAACTCCTCCAGAAATGAAAAGAGTAGAAAAATTACTAAAATGTGTAAATATATATATATATATATATTATACCTGGATAAGTGGCTACTTCAGGCAGGGGCGCACGCAGGGGGGTTTCTGGTTCTCCATAAACTCCTCCCCTCCGCGAACAACGGGCACTAAACAGTACATGGCGGCACTGTACTGTACAGCAGCCGAGGCGCTGACAAAGAAGCGTTTGCGGCGGTTCTGTATTGTAGTACAATACAGCACCGCCACGGATGCTTCTTTGACAGGGACGTGGCTGCTGTACAGTACAGTGCTGCCGAAATGGGCCGCATGCGCAGCAGCTCTCTCTATATATTGTTTTTGGGGTGGAAACCTTAAACCCCCCTTAAAGATCCTGCGTGCACCCCTGTCAGGGGGACCAATCTTGTCCATTACCCTGGTTCTCACAGCCCAGGGCGGTTGGTTTGGCCCCAGTGTTTGTCAGAGTGGGACTGGGATAGGGGGCACAATGGATTTTGCACCCACCCTTCCTTCCTAGAGGCACCAGCACTGCACTGAGACTCATGGTTTCCCTGTTATAGTGTAAACTAAGCTGTCTGACTCTGGGGCTAGCTGAGGATTTAGGAGGGAGGGAATGTTGACATTTTTGTTTTTTACTTTAAGCAGTGCAGTATATTGGAATGGAGACATCCTTTAGTACAGGTGGCAATTATGTGCTCGGTGTTTCATTACATTACTCAGAGTGCGCCTGGAAATGTACTTTTCCATCAAAGTGTAACATACAGGCACAAAATGGGTCACATTAAAAGAACAGGACGTGTTTTATGGAGTGGAAAATAGACTGTGTACAACAACAGGAACACCTGCCCCATAAATGTGCTGTTAAAGTTAAATAATTGGACAAAGGTGGCAAATTAATAATTTGTGTACATTATAAACAGTTGCGATGCGATTCATACGCAACGTAATTTTTATTATAACATTTAAGTATGTTTAATGAATGTTCTATTGTTTTAATATAAAAATATAAAGTGTTGAAGAAGCTAAGTAATGTTTTCAACATCTGAATTACATCTAGTTTGGTATCATTTTGTTCTCAATCGCATGAGAACGTTTCTGGTATTATTTATAAGCTTTTGCACTTTGTGAACGCTAGTTATAAATAACATCAGTTGATCATACACGAAATAGTCAGCTCACAGGGATCATATAAACCAGTTTATACAGGTCTGAAGAAGGACACCTGGCAATCTCAAGGAATCCACCAATGCGACGTTGAGTTCTTGGGAGCTTCAACCTATGAATGTGGACCTTAATACTGTAACTCTATCTTTTGGGATGTCACTGCTTTTTACAACTGTACTTTGTATAAATTGTTCACCTCGGGCTTTGGAAACCAGAGCGCTCTGATTGAAGCTTGAGCTGGTGCCAATGAGCACACCTGTATGCTTGCCAATCTTTGCCTTGAAATTCTTTGCTAATTAAGCCTTTGTGCTTTGGAGCCACAGAGATCGCATCAGAGAATCTTTATTGTTGACGATAGTTATAAACGTAACAGTGCTCACTCTACCCCTTTATGACATTTCACTAATTTTGCTCTGTAAACTGGAATCCCATTTCTACACTGCTCCAGGAATAGCAGCACAGTGATTTATCTACTCCATACTTCAATAGGAATACTTCAACACTATCCTCTCCTCTGCCTGTTCAAACTGCTGCTCCTTCACATATCTAGGTGAATTTCTGCAAACTGGAAAGAACCTCAGGGGCGGAGCAGAGTGGTGGCCTCTTCTGAGTATGTGCCACTCAGAATAGGATACCACCCTCCTCATTTCAGAACCGAGTGTTACTTTGGGGGCTGATGTCGGTCTCCCGGGGGGGCTTTGGAGGGGGAGGTCTCTGGCATGTCCGCCTCTGGGCCACATAGTGGCAGCACCCGCTGCACTCGTGGTAGTTCAACCAATGTCCGCAATAATCCAATTATCTTCATCACATGTTTTCATTTTTTTTGTCAATGCTAAAAAGTATTTTTATCTAATAGACTTGTTTCGGAGTCCATTGCAGAATTTTTTTGGCAGTTAAATAGCAGAATAGATGGCTATTAACACTGCACCATAGCTCAAAGTTATTCCACTAACTCTGGAATGATTAAATGAATTGAATTAAGGTTCACTGCTTTAGTCCCAGAGGGGACCTCATTACATGCTTTTTCTCCCTCACTCTTTATGATGTGGAAACTTAGCAGTAGAAATTGTAATACAATTGCTAGAAAAAAACTGAGTCAAATAATTAGAGTGAGTCATAAAGAATTTGGAGTCATTAAATCATGATTAACGACTCTATGTGCCCAAACCAAAATTTCACGCCTAATATAATCAAATGTCACAATAATAATGAATAGTTATTTCTAAGTTAGTGGTTAAAAAGAAGGGCAATTTAGGAATTCTTTACCATGTATTGCAGCTTCAAGTAACTCGCAGTACTCTATAAGGATATTGTATGAAATCCCAGAATCATGGCTATTGTCTGTGTTCAAGTGTTTATAGACTTTTTAAGGTGAGTTTGAAGAGAATTTGAGCATGTTATTGTATTAGTCTGATGCTCATACGGAATTACCTTCATTTGGAAGTGGGTGGGGATAGAGCAGCACGTAGCCAATCAGATCATCAGAATGTTCAAACCAGACACAGTATATCAGTGCATGTTCTGACCTTGTGGGAAGCAGTGACCTGTAACCTTGTGTGATTGTGTTAGTGAGGTCAGATCTGTAGATGACAGTGTCATGATGTGTGGAGGGGAATGGAAGATTATTATTATTATTATCATTTATTTGTTAGGCGCCACAAAGTATCCGCAGCGCCGCACACAGTACTAACAGTAGACTATACAGGGTGAAACCATACAGAACAATGAACAAAAAGTACCAATACTTCAGAAACTCCGGCTAGTCATATGCAGTAACGATGGAGCGGAAGAGTTATGGAGACAGGAGGGGAGGGGGCCCTGGTCATACGAGCTTACATCCTAAGGGAGGGTAAACAGACCAGGCACAAGAGGAGCCAGTTGAGGCAAGAGGAGAGAAGGGAGGACGAGCTAAAGGAAAGGGGATGGGGGTTAAGTAGATGGTTGGTAGGCTTTGAGGAAGAGGTGAGTTTTGAGTGCACGTTTGAAGGAGCACAGAGTAGGAGAGAGACGGATGGAACAGGGGAGGTCGTTCCAGAGAAGGGGGGCTGCACGGGAAAAAGTCTTGGATTCTGGAGTGGGAAGAGGTGATAAGAGTGGAGGAGAGGCGGCGGTCGTTGGCCGAGCACAGGGAGAAGGCAGAAGTGTGAATGGAGAGGAGGTTAGAGATATAAGGGGCAGTAGAGTTGGAGAGAGGCTTGTAAGTGGTGGTGAGAAGTTTGAAAAGGATTCTGTAGGGGAAGGGGAGCCAGTGTAAGGCAACGCAGAGAGGGGAGGCAGAGGAGGAGCGGCGTGAGAGGAAGATGAGTATTGCGGCCGCATTGAGTATAGAGCATAGACCATTACCAGTCCATTACCAGTCTGTGGAAGATGACCACAGACTGGTAATGGAAGGAGCTTGATTCCCCAACATCAGAGTAGTCACAAGAGACTTCTGCTATAGAGAGATTGTGGAGTCCCTTTGCACCAGTAGACCTCTGCAGATATCAGGGGCTAGATTTACTAAAGGGCTGTTTGCTCAAACCGCCGCTTTTCGGCTATTTTCCCAGCTGTTTTGAAACCGCCGGATTCACTAAAGCCGAAACCGCCGTCAAAATGGCCAGAAATGACATTTTTCAAAACCACCACTATACAAACCGCCATCCCGATTTTAACAATGATGAAGATGCAAACAGCCATATTTACTAAGCTGGGGGTTTCGAAACCGCCGCAAAACAGCCACCCAAATGGCCAAAATAAAAGAGGTGGCTGTGAGTGGTGAGATTGCTCAAACTGCTGCTGTTTGATCTATTTTGCCATTCAGAACATAAGAGAAAGAACCATTGACATTTAAAATATTTGAAAAATCATTATTTATTGATAAAGGGACAAAATGAATTTAATATTAACTTATGGTGGATTTTATTTTTTTTTTATTTTTTTTTAAAGGGACACTATTATAGCATTATATTATGTGGGAAATGTGAATATATAATATTATTAACTGATTGTTAATGGTGGATATAATTATTTATATTGCACAATTTGTCATTACATATTATCCGAATAATACAATAATTAAATATTTTGAATTTTTTTCCCCCTCATATGTTATTATTTAATTCATTTTGCCCCCTAATCAATAAATAATGATTGCCAACCTAAGTTAAAAGTCGGTGCTTCTCTTATGTTCTGAATAGCAAAATAGTTCAAACACCATGTTTAAGCTATCCAGACATTCTGAAGCAGGTATTAAAACTGTCCTGTCCTATCTTTTAGATGGCGGTTTTGATGGCGGTTTCATCCACAATGCCGGCGGTTTGGACCAATAAAACTCCAGCGATGGGTGGTGGTTTCAAACCACCTTCAAACTCGATTCTTAGTAAATCTAACCCCAGGACTCCACACAGGAAGACCCAATGTGTATTGCTTGTCACAGTGGAGTGATGTTGGGCTCTTCCTCATTGTATCATGTAATAACTTCAATCATTCTAACAGTACATAAAGTTACCACATTGAGACTTTCAATTCCATTACATCAAGTGACAGAAACCGGAATAACATTAGTCGAACAGGCCCAATATAACGATCTGGTATATCTGTATATTGGTTCCTCCTTTGTGAAGGACAGTTTCCTTTCACAGGGGGAGGTTTATTAATTTCATCTCAAGAATTCAGAAAGTGTTTACTAATTGTTCAATATATACAAAACCAAAAAATGACAGCCCTGACATCAAAACAAATATGGCTCCGATTGGGAATAAGTCCTATTAATAAAAAATAATTGTGATAATTCCAATAGAAAATGACACTATTCCCACTTAACTTCCTACCTTATCTTCTGCCTCCGTCCCCCTACTCTCCCTCTCTCCCCTCCGTCTCTCTGTCTGTCCACCCCTCCCCTTAGATTGTACGCTCCTCTGAGCAGGGCCATCTCTCCTCCTGTTTCCACCACTTCTAACTCTGCTCTCCAGCTACTTAGCCCTCCTCCTCGAGGCTCCACTCCACGTCCACTCTCGCTCTCTCCTCCCCCCTGGGGGTCTCCCTGTCTTCCGCGCCCTCCTTTTTGGGCCCCGTCATTTGCGGATCCTACCTCCCCCTTCCCTGTCCTCTCTAGCTGTGCATTAAGCTTACTGAGTTGCTGTGCTTACTGTTTACTGTACTGTGTTGTCTCCCATTGTATTGTAATTTGTTTGTCTCTGTACGGCGCTGCGGACGCCTTGTGGCGCCTTATAAATAAAAATTAATAATAATAATAATAATAATAATAATATTCACCAGGGTAGAATAAGTCCGGGAGAATGGTTCTCTAAAATCATATAAAATGTATTATACACCTAACTAACAAATAGTACCATTTTACAGGTAAGTATATACCTATTTTATAATAGAGTATAATCACTAAATTAATAGCAAACAGATACTATACATTGGGAAACATAAGATTATGGAAATAAAATCAATATTGGTAAAACATACTTTTTTTCCTCCTTAAAAGAAATAAGGACACTTCCATATCTGTATTAGTCCTGGTAATCCCCGCATAGAGTGAGTATTAGCGGTTGATTTACTATTTAGTAGAGTCCCATGAGGAAAAGCAATATGTCCAGACTCCGGATCCCCAATAGGAAACTAGTTAGTCGTAATATATTCAAGTTTCTACTAAGTGTTCAAACAAAAGAAGTAGTTTAACAATATGTTTTAGGTGTAAAAAATTTGTTTCTGGTAAGTTAATTGGCTGCTAACAAATTGACCCTAGTCTGTGTGTCTGTCTGTGTGTGTGTGTCTGTCTGTGTGTGTGTCTGTGTGTGTGTGTTAAGCAATTTAGACTGTAAGCCCCAATGGGGCAGGGACTGATGTGAGTGAGTTCTCTGTACAGCGCTGCGGAATTAGTGACGCTATATAAATAAATGGTGATGATGATGTTTATAATGTTAATGTGTTTAACTTGTAACCTTTGACCTTTTTAACAGATTGTATTGTTCATATATGTCATTTAAAAGACACTTTTGTTCAAGGTCAAATCAAATTTCGGTTTCTTTTTCAGCTCAGCCTTCACAAACTGACTAAACTACCAAGAAACAGTGATATTCATAGAAACTCAGCGAATATTTATAAAGACTGAGACTCCTGTGACACGAACCCCATGTGATCACTCGCAGCCAATGTAAGGAAAGTTAGCGGACTTGCTAGTTAGTTCCTGCTGTTTACTTTTGTATTTAGCCCCTCCCTTTCCAACACCCGTTGCTACTTATAAATGGATTGAGAAACTGGCCGTTTTTTCTACTGTTGTTTTACCAGGCATTTATAGGCGGTCTGCAGCTGCCATTGGGTGTGTCGTATCTTTCAATGCCTGCTGGAGGATTTTGGGAAGCTTCTGACATCTTTTGCTCTCAACTTAAAAACACATTAATGGATACAACTCAATGTGATTACTCTCACTGTTTAGAGTTAGCAGAAGCACCTCAGAAAAGCAAAGAGAGGGTGAAATGAGAATTTTCTCCCTCTACCTCACCTATAGTGGCCGCACCCCCTGCAGTGGCAGCAGTTGCACCACTGATTTCATGATATATTTGCCTACATATGCTACTGAGACTTCTGCTTTTTATCACTACTTTTGAATTTTATTTAATTGAGCAACTGTGAGGATTCACAATACTAGCCCAACATAACAACTGTCAGAAAACTATTCACAATCACAAACACCATGTCTTGATTCCTGTAATCAGCACTCTACTAAGAACAGCAATCTAGCTAGTCACCTCACCTGGATTACTGTTTTACTGTACAGCTTTCCTTACTCTTCAATCAGCCATTCATTAAAAAGGTCCACTCAAACATACCATTTATTTCATCTGTTTGTAGCCTTTATAAGTCTGTTAGTTCTACCAAACCTTTTTAACGTTTTGTTTGGATCTCTCTCTCTCTGTGCTTTGAAGATTTGTTTTGTTTAACTGTACCTCTTCACTCTACTTTCTCCAATCCTTTGACCTCAGCTTCGTACCCCAGTTATCTTCCTTCTCCAATCCCTTGACTTTGGCTTCACCCATCCATATTCTACCTTCTCCAATCCCTTGACTTTCGACTTCACCCATCACTATTCTACCTTCTCCAATCCCTTGTCTTTGGATTCGTCCATCACTGTTCTACAATTCTTTGACTTCAGCTTGTACCTCCCTACCAGTCCTCTCAGGACTAAGCAGCTTGGCCGAACGTGGTGTGCCTCTGATAGCTACCCCAGCCAAATGGTCTTTCCTGAGTGGTGCCAGCACTGTGACATTAAATTGCCTTTTGTATACTGATGTGACAAAGTTTCTCAGGAGCACAGTGAGCGTGCTCCTGTCAGTACATGACTCTCATTAATACTCCTGTACTTCTCTCTACATTTTGTTCACCATTTTATCAACCACTGTGCAGTAGTAACGGGCAATGTTCAGGCAGTGGGTTTCTAGCTACTACAACTAGGACAGAAATGAAGGAATGTAACTGATTAATATGAAATAGGTCACTACAGATCTCTGCTTCTAATATTTGTATGGTGCAATGTGGCAGAAGTAGATGAGGATATTATCGTTACACGACCCAGCCAATAGTTGAAGGTTACAGATGTGTATTGTGCTGTCTTTGCTGACAGAAATGTTCTTTTATAACTGCCCAGGAGAGGGCTGGCTTCATGTACTCGTAATGTTAACTTAGAGGAAGCTGTGGAGTTTGAATGTTCTCAGTCACTCCAAAACCTTACCTGGCAGAATGATTGTCTGCTGACAAATATTAAACCTAGTGTGTGTGTGTAGTCGTGACATAGACTGATGCCAATGATTAAATATTCTGTGTAATGTTTTGGGGCTATATAAATAAAGGTTAATAAAAATAAATAATAAATAAACTATTTTGCTGACTTCATGCATGAACAGATGGAGCACATTTCTAGACAACAGCAACATCAAGCTGTTTGTTAATCACAGAATGACCATGCCATGCTTCATTTGAATTGGTGGAGGTAGTCTGGTGTCCCCTGCAGCTGGGGAAGGGGGGAACTTGATTGCACAATTTGTCCAACTTGAATGTCTGTATCAGGGGACAGGTATACCGTAGCGCTATAGTTTCCAGTCTGAGGAGTTGTGTTTAACTGAAAATCCCGTCATCATTTTGCATTTCGGTCCAAAGCCGCCATTTAAAAAGTCTGGGACTAATTTATTAATGGTCAAAAAGGGCATTTCTTTTGGTTTGTCCCATACATGAAAGGGAGATAACCCCTGTGGCATCTCAGGATGGCAATAACAGATTAATATCATTTAAAAATGCTTTATACTGTGAAAATATATTTTTATATTTCTTCTATAATTTTTATTTGTTTTTTTAATTATAGTTTTTTCCACATTGGTGATACAAAACCCCCCAAACCTGGGCTTTACCGCTTACAGCTCCAATAGTGTCGAAGCAATCGATTGTAAATTAACAGTCCCAGCAACATTTTTTGGGTAATCTGTGGCGATAGGTGATTTTTTTTATAACTGCGATAAGCAGCCTCCTCTCTGCCTCATCTGGCGCTCTAATTCATGGGAATCAAGCAAAGAGCAAGATAAATTGAGGAATAACATGGAAACTTGTTGACTATATTTCTAAATAGTGTGTCTTACCATTGTTGTGAAGAAATAATGATAATATTCAGTCATCATTCCCATAGAGAGGATCTGCCGAGAAAGAAAACACATTGAAAAAAAGGGCCCATTTTCAATTATTGTTCATAACAAAGAAAACTTTATTGTCAAAGTATCAAAACGTCGCTAGACAAATTTGTCCTCAAATGATCTAAAATAAGTTTTTTTTTTATTTTGCATTATTGTAACTTTAGGGCAAACTCCACTTTGTGGACTTTATATTTTGGGGTTAAATGTGTAAAATAGACCCAAATAATTGAATTAAATAGCGGGCATGACTTTTTGCACTACTCATTTCACACCGCCAATGTCCACCATATGACGCATCAGTGGCGCTGGTCATATAAAGAGGACCTCTGCCTATCAAGACTGCACAGGAAATGGTACATGTTGGATACACTATGCAAGAGAGTGTATCTAACCACCGTTTAGATATAAGACATGGGTCATTTTTTGGGTCTATTTTGCACATCTAGCCCAGAAATAAATCTTTACTTCATAGTTCAAAAATAAAGATGTTATACAGGAAATATAATCAATGCTTACTCGATAAAATATATGAGAGTCTATTGAGAAAGCTGTAATGATGTGCATCTTTTGCTTGTTCTGAGATAAATTATGGTCAGCAGAGGCTGAGGTGGATCTCTCCCTGCACAAAGCTTATATCAAGTTGTATTTC
Source organism: Mixophyes fleayi (assembly GCF_038048845.1). Lineage (NCBI taxonomy): Eukaryota > Metazoa > Chordata > Amphibia > Anura > Limnodynastidae > Mixophyes > Mixophyes fleayi. Next base: position 354,441,156 of record NC_134403.1, read on the forward strand.
TTATAAGGTGGACAAGTGTTAAATTCATTGTTGGCGGAATTTTTTTTTAGAGAAAACTAAATATTTATGTGGGGGGCAGATTTAACCCAAAACTCAAAGTCCACACAAAGCTTAAAATCCAAATACATGAATGGGAATGAGGGGAGGGGATTTTATTAAAGGGGGGGTGGGTAATATCCACGACTTAACAGGATCACTGCACCACAGATTAGTTCATTTTTTTTATTGTAACTTAGTGTAATTGATTCAAAAGTTTAGTTTTGGGTGGAGTTATTGTTTAACAATTTCTCATACAAAAATTATGATATGGTCACACTCCTCTCATCTGAGCAATTCAAGTAAACCACAAAACAAAAGTCTGGCAGTCTTCTACTGGATACTGGATCCAATAGGTTGTTTGCTGTAAGAAAGTGTGTGAGGCGAGTGTAGGCAATTCTCTCGAGAAGCTTGGGGGGGCATGGGAGCTGGGAGAGGGGGCGGCAATTTAGGAGAGAGTTAGGGTCAGAATTCTGTTTTTTAAAATGGGAGTAATCACTGCATGCTTGCATAGTGATGGAAAAATACCAGTAGAAAGAGATAGATTACAGATTTTAGTTAGAGTGGGAATGAGCACAGGAGACAGCGACATACCAATTTGTGAGGGTATGGGATCAAGAGGAAAGGAGGTAGAGTAGGAAGATGAGAAGAGAGTAGAAACTTCCTCTTTTTTTGTGGGATCAAATGAAGAGAGAGTGTCAGAGGGTGCTACCCCTATATATCTAAGACTATTTAGGAAACCATTCTCATAGACAGTTCCCTATGACATCGTTGTGGAAGAAATCCTATCTTCAGAGCCTAACACACTAGTGAATCACCACTGCTGCTTGTGAGTACTGTGTCTGATCTCCATTACACATTTACCTGTCCATGAACAGGGATATTAGACGTGCTGGGTAACAGACGGCCTGCAAACCCTTCACCTGCAGTCCCCAGTTCCTTCCTGCTTATTGCCCCATCAGTCCTTTTCTCTGCTTTATGATCTGTCATCCCCAGCTCTTCTTTTCTACTTATACACCATAAAGCTTTAACTGTGACACCATGTTTTACTGAACATGAGTTAGGAAGCTTGGTGGGTCAGAAAACAGAGAATAAGACTGAACTTGGTCTTATTCTTTGGATGCCGCAGCCAACTCCCGCATCACGTCACCGCCTTAGAGCAGAAAGGTCACGTAGCAGATCTGAGATTAGAGAAGGGGTACGTGTTCTGCCTTATTACTTGGCAGAAATGAGCTGTACGATTCCTGCTCACAGTAGTTAAAGCAAGGTCAAGAATTTCTAGGCAAGTCCTGTTAGTTGCTGTCTAATTTTCTTTCCACTTATACACATGAACAGACATTCTCTATCATGCAGCACATTGAAAACAGCAAGCGCAAGAGGTTGACGGATGGAAACCTCGTTACAGAATTGTGTTGCTGCTTTACACCTGCCTTTCAAAATATAATCACCCAAAAGTCACATTGCATAGTCAGATTTGTTTGCCATAGCTTGTAACGCTTGTTTATCGTACATTAAAATGGCTGCTGATATGTTATTACAGATACTGTATGTGTCTCGATCTTTGAATAAATGCAGTTTTAGGTGAATGTTAGAAATGAGTGAGGCCGCGCTTCCTTATAAGTGAATGTACAGCCACGTAGTAGAAGCTATATAGTAGAAGAGGGGAATGCAGTTTTAATTTATTGAGTTGGGTAATGTGTGGCCCTTTTGAAGGTTTAAGGGCCGCACATTTGGCTATTGAGGTATATCAGATTGCCCATGACTGTCTTAGATTGTAACGTTATTTGGGCATGGCCATATTGACTTCCTGCTTCATGCTGTATTGTATGTACTTGTTTCATGATCACCTCAATGTACAGCGATATGTAATATGTTGATGCTTTATAAAGAAAAGATGATAACTACTACACTAAAATCTCTACACACACCACTAATCTCTAGCACATTAGACTGTGTCACCCACTCTTTGTGCTAACATCACAAGGCACAGTTAAATCATATAATATACATTATACCACATTTCTCTTCTGTTTATTGGACCACAAGCTTTTCATCTACAATTCTTCATATCAAACTTTTATTTCCACTGATCATTATCGGTTGCTGCCTGTATTCTAATGCTATCTGACATCAGTCGATTTGACCGAATATTGTAACGTGTGGGCTTGAAAAACAAAGCGATGCCTGATAATTAGTGGATTGGAGATCAGGCTTATCGGCAAAGTGGTTTGAAGATGACATCTATCAGCCTGTGTGTGTGTGGGCATCTTCCAACATTCTGAAAATGACCTATTTCAGCCTGTGAATGTGGACATCTTCCAACGTTCTGAAAATGACCTCTTTCAACCTGTGCATATGGACATCTTCCAACATTCTAAAGATGATCTATTTCAGCCATTGTTTGTGGACATCTTCCAACGTTCTGAAGATGACCTATTTCAGCCTGTGTGTGTTTACATCTTCCAACGTTCAGAAGATGACCTATTTCAGCCTGTGTATGTGGACATCTTCCAATGTTCTGAAGATGACCTATTTCAGCCTGTGTGTGTGGATATCTTCCAGTGTTCTGAAGATTACCTATTTCAGCCTGTGTGTGTGGATATCTTCCAACGCTCTGAACATGACCTCTTTCAACCTGTGCATGTGGACATCTTCCTACGTTCTAAAGATTACCTATTTCAGCCTGTGTGTGTGGACATCTTCCAACATTCTGAAAATAACCTCTTTCAGTCTGTGCATGTGGACATCTTCCAATGTTTTGAAGATGACCTCTGTCGGCCTGTGTATACGACCATCTCCTGAGCTTTATCGGTCAGGGTGTGCCTCCTTTAAGATCATTTTAACAGGCTCCAGTGATGCCTATGTGGCAAAAATGGACACTGATCCTGTCGTTCAGTGTTTGGGACATGGGATGTGTCTGGTATGTGATCTCTGTTTTTTTTTATGTTCGTTTTATATAGTTTGAACCAATTGGTTTTATACATTTATATTTTTTATCTTCTTGGTTGTATTGTGTTTCATAATTTGCCTAAAGGCAATTAGGTTGTACTTAGAATGAGTGGTGGAGACGTATTGTTATTTTCTAACTCACTTGGGAGAATAAAAATAAACATTTTGCAATAACACATGCCTCCCAACTGTCCTGATTTTGGTGGGACAGTCCCGATTTGAGGTCTTTGTACCACCGTCCTGATCGAGACAGCTTGGAATGGTAAGAGGAATGAATAATCCATTCAATTTCATCCAGCTGTGAACAGGTGCCCCTCAAGTCCATCAATTTCATGGTCTTTTAAGGGGAGGGTAGTAAGGGGCAGAAAAGTGCTTGAAAAGCACAATACATGACCACAGGGATGTTAACCAAAATGAGAGGACCCAATCCCCTGTCATTACAGGGCCACATCCCATCACCCTCTCTGTCACGATTTGAACAGCCACAATGTTGGGCGGTTTGATAATAGTGCTTAGCAGAGCACCATATGTGTAAAGCGGGGAACAATCCCTATTTTTCTGTCCAAAAAAAGGACAGGGAAGGGCTGACAAGTGAGCAGGGCTTATTTACAGGTCCTGAACAAGCGATAAGTGGTACACAGGGGACACCGTTGGGCAAAATGCCCGACATTTATAAGCACCCAACTGACAGTATTAATAATGTAGGACTTTTTGTCTCAATTCATTTTTAAGCCATTCTTTTTTGCTGTTTTTCTCTGCAACCATTTTGTCTTCTTTGTTATTAGCTTTTTCAAAGATTCTGTACGACCAATCCAATGGTGTCATTTGTCTTGTGCAGTTCATAAATGAATGCAAACAGCTGGTTAGTTGGTAGGGTTTCTCAACAGTGGTGAATTTCTAAAATGAAAAGTGCATCTCTGTTAGTAATTACCTATAAAGCCTGACATTCACAGATCTTTTGAATATATCTGTAAATGGGTGCTAGTTTAAAAATCCTGCATGAAAATCGTACCTGGTTTTACCAACTTGGGCACCATAAACTCCCCCAAAATGTAGTGAAAGAGTGGCCACGTCATTTGTTTATTTAGGGAAATACCACAGTACTAGTTCTTGTAATAAAGGGCTGATATATGAAAGACAAGAAGCTTCAGTGCCAACAAAAAGGGTGTTTTCAACGGTTATAGGGGCTTCTTCTGGTGATGAGACCACTGCTGGATATAATCCCATCATCGTCAACATTAAGTACTGCCGGCTCACGTCGGGAAAGGCTTCCCCATGCTTTTGCATGAAAAAGCCTATTTATCAAGTATCGTGACAGTACTGTTTTTTTTAAATTAAAGGCTTCTCTTTAATTTTATCCACTCCAGTTCCTTGCATAATAGAGGCATCTATCAGTCAATATTATCGCTCTGGACAGTTTTGGTGAGTTTCGCTCAGCTGTCACAGCGAAGCAGTAATTATAAATCGCAGTGGAAAGTAATGATCTCCTCAATAAGTAGCAAATACTTTCCACAGTTGTCCTATTAGGAGCTGCTGTCACAGTTTTAGCACATTGATGGTAAGTGATTCTGACCCACTGTGATGTAGTGTAAAAATGCAAATTTGTACCGTGCATGCCCACAAAGAGAACACGCGCATATGAGTGTCGGAAGACTCGGTTGCATCTGCAACATGTGCCTAAGACTGTCAAGAGAGGGTAAGGGTTGGTAAATGTATGTCCACGGAGACTAGCATGCTCTCTCTATGTGTCCACGGTGAATACTATGCTGGTTTTGTCTGTCTATGCTGCCTGCTATGCTCTTTCTTTGTCTACACGGTGCCCATTGTGCTGTCTATCCACAATGCCTGCTTGGCTAATTGCATGTGTCACTTGTTTTCGGGTTCCACCAGGGGTTTCAGCTCTGCGCTGAGTGGGCTGGTTCACACTATGAATGCTGCAGGTCACCGTTATTGTCTGATCAGCCCAGCCTAACAAAGCCTAGAATTGATTATTGCTTTTGCAGGGGTACTCTGCACTTGTTGCCCCCTACAAAAGTAATAAACACCCCAGAATATAGTCCTGGTCCCAGTTAGTCAATTAAAATCTGATTTATATATTTATTTATTTGTGACCATAGTAAATAGGTTGATGATGATAATGGTTCGTGTACTCTGGCCACATCTATATGCCAGAGCGTACCTCTGCCACCGCGTCAATACCTTAACAAGCATGCAACTCAGAATACACACGCAATTTCGATGCCGCATTTATTCACCTACATTCCTGCTGCAATTTTTGCTACTAACTAAAAATCAGGCCCATTGAACAATGAACTATAATAAATAATGCTATTATTTGTCCTGCATAGTGGTAGAGTATTGATCTCAAAATAGTTCTTCATATGACATATCTGTCAGGGGATCACCGAATTTCATCCAGCACCCCGTGCCTAAGAGATTGGGGAGCTCTGAGTTGAATAATACTTGTATAAGAGAATTACAGAGAAAATCCATTCAGCTTTGCAAATGAAAGCAATGGTTTTGTTCAGTTAATTAAAGCCACGGTGATGGTAAGTTACTGCCTGTCAAAATAATTCCATAAAGAAAAGGGATATCCTTTGAAATCACTAAGAAGGAAGAATGCACATCCAGATGAATCTCTCATTTGATAAAAGAGGGTCTGTGTGCCGGCTTCTATGTGGAAAAAAAAAGAGGCACCCGTGGGAGCTAAAAATAAGAAATGTTTTCCTACTGCTTATTCACTTGTACTCATTATGGCTTTAAATGGCTCGAGATACACACTGTAGCCACCTCCCTGGCATGAATAGATGTTGAAGATAAAATGCGGCTTTTGTTTCAGAATTGGCAGATTTGTTATCCAATTAATTTATTTAAAGTGTTGGACAAGATGGGGGAAAAAATCAGGGTATTAAAAGTGCACTAGGAAAGGAAAATTTAATTGTTTGGAGCATTTCTAAGAAACGTGGTATTGTTACACTTGTGCCGTTAAGGCTAGTGGTATAGGACGCTTTGTGTGCCTACGTATTTTAGGATTAGGAATCCAGTGCTCTATCCGTTCTCTATTTGCAATTTCATGTTTGCGGTATTTATAGAGCTTATCAGCGCTAGCTGACCAGGAACGCAGCATTTATACAACCTGCTGTTTGTAGGTAAATAAGCTCCAACTTCATGTGGGACAGAAAGTGGCTGTGTATCACTTGTATTTTTTCACTTTTGTTATATGTATACAGTATTTGACATATTGTAAAGCACAAATAAGAACATGCCTATTAGTTTCATCCAACAATCTGTTATACAGATGTAACATGCTTCAAATTGTCTTCGTATACCAGGGGAATTTGTTAATCTTCCATGTCCTGATGCTTGGAATGCATCAAGTATGCTTCCCAAAGTGTAATTTTGGAATCCCACCACCAGGTAACACTTTGAGAGAATTGTATTACGCATGATAGAGGAATGAAATGAATTCAATGCATGCATAATGCGCTTTGTGAATCAAATGACTAAATTCGCTCCCCAGTTTGAATGAATGAATTGGCAGAATCTTTGGTATGAGCAGAAGAAACTGGCAGGAAAACACAGGTGACTGAACAGCAGAGAATTGCAATAGATTGACAGTTACCTCCACTCACGCATTCTGCACTCTGTAATAAATATAAATTGTTTCTAAAAGTGGTCAGCGTCCACCTCTCCCCAAACCCTCAAATAGCCCCAGCACTAGAGACCATTATACCAATGAGATCATAAGCCTGGTGGGTCCCTTCCTATAGTGAAAATCAGTCATAGACTGGTCAGCACATGATGTGCGCCTTTATAAGGAGGGGCACCACAAAAAGCAGTGTGTCCCCCACCTCTAAGAGGCTACTTGCCCCAAGCTAAAAAGTGTTGGATCTGTTTCCAACCCCTATGAGCCACGGGGTTTGGATCATTAACTATAGTTGGATCCTTCGAATGGCATTGCCACCCTAGTAGCCACCAATATAATAGAAATGGGTCCATAACACCCTTGTCCCTTATATAAAAAGAGTAAAAAGAATAAACACACAATTTCCTTTTGGGTCATGTGTAGATATGTGTGGCCAATTTGATCCAAGGCCAACATACTGGTGGTCCAACATATATACTTGCATACCATCCCGGAATGTCTAGGAGACTCCTGAATTTCAAGGAACCCTCCTGGACTCTCGGGAGAGTAGCCTACCCTCCAGTTCACACCTCTCCTCTTGTAAAGAGGAGGAGGCCTTGAGGACTCGATTCGCCTCATCAGGCCTTACTGTGCGATGATGCAATCAAGTCACTGCGCTGCGGGCGTGGGGTCACGATGGCGCAAATCACGCTTTCACGTCACCTACTTTCCCTTTGGACCTCCACTCCGGGATTTCCTTAAGGATCTGTCCAGAAAGTAAGTATGCTTTACTTATATATTGCAGAAACGTATTAGTTTGTAGCTCTTCGTAAAGTAACTTGCATTTTATGCTCTTTTGCTGATAGCGCTGTTTTTGGGTCCTGCAAGTCCTTTTACACGCACAGCTAGATTTGTCAAGCTGTATCTGTGGATAGCGTAAAAAGGAGATTACAGACCTTCATACTAGGAGGACACAAAGGCCATGCAGCCCTTGCTGTGCAAGATAAAAATCACTTTTATAAACTTATTACTGTAATAAAAGCTGGTGTTACTCCGGTGGAAGGACACCAAATACTTTATAGCAATACTGCTGTCTGTAAGGGCATAAACTCTCATACTGTGTGGAGGTGAGAATTACCTATCATGAAACAAAACACACAAGCTGCTTACACCTTTCACTGGAAATATAAAACACTTTTTAATCAGCTGCTCTGTATTTTAAACCCTGTCACATATATTGTTTCTGCAATTACATTATTTTATTACTAAGGGGTTTATTTATTAAAGGTGTGAAGTCGATTTTATTGTAGTCAATTTTGTGCCCTCATGTGCTGCTTTGTGACAGATCTTTGATTAGTTAAGCTGACAAGAACTGGGGATATTTGAGGTTATTGCAGCAAGACCAGCATGATAAATTGATCTGTTGAAATTCAACACTAAAATTGCAAGTTGAGCAAAGCACATTTGTTTGATTAAAATTATACAGATACAAAAAGTCAAAGATACTAATTTTGATTTGAAAAATGCACAATGATTACACGTCCGGGACTTCTGACCTTGCTTTGCCAAGTTTTGATTGTAAGTTTTGTGCGACAGCATCCCTAACTAATCAATAGAATCGAAATTCTAAATTCTAAAAATAAAATCAAAATTTTGAATTTTGTATGTGTAATATTAATAATAATCATTGGCATCATCACATTGAAGGAATTCAATTGATTACTGAAATATAAAAGCCATTAGTTGTACAATAGTTTAAAATAAAATGTTTTTGTTTTACCCCAATGATTACAGAGGTCGGACATAAGATGTTACCATTGTATAATCATGAAAATGGTCAGTTTTTTAATGAATGATAATAAACATGATTTTAACCTACTTATTTTTTTTAAAAAAGTTTATATGGTTTTTATTTTTTAACAAAATTATAGACATGAACAACAGTGTAATATCAAACAGCGTAAGAAACAAAAGGACAAAAGAAAGAAAGAAGAATAAAGGGGGGTGGTAGATAAGAAACAAGGGAAACCTGGAAGAGAGAAGGGAAAGGATATTGAAGGAGAGAAAGGCAATTTTAATTTACATTTACAGTTTTCTTTTTATAGGAAAGATAGTATCATATGTTTTTAGAATACTGATGTGTAAGGTCTGGATCTTTGTAAATAAAGGCAGATGGGCACACTTGGGAAACAAGAACTCAGCTACATTAAGTGTACACAGGATAAATAAAACAGTGTGGCTTAATCCAAAGAGAGGAACAACAGGAAGCAATAACACAGGACCAGGGAGGGGGAAACACAGGGTGACAGGTATCACATTGTTGCCTAGCAGCCATTGTCTCTCTCTCTGCAGTAATTATAATCTGTTTGTTCTAACTATAACATCATACATGTAATATAGATTTCCACTTCTTTAGGATACTTTATAAATGTGTGTTCCTTTGATCCTTTCTCCTGAGTAGAAGGCCTATGATAAATGCTTTGCTTTTCTACTTGAAAAGACACACAGATATTTAGTCCCAAAGGAGAAAAGCCCTCCAGCGACATATATATAGTCATAATCAAGTTAAAATAAATAATTGGGTTAATTTCTAATTAAATGGAAAAAAGGAACAAAGGAAAGTACATTGAATTATGGCACAAATTCTCAATGTGCTGATAGGGGGCTGATACGGCTCCGTTTAAGACCTTCTCCAAATTGAGCCTTCCTTGGTGGGGGTCTGATTTCTTCAGGGATGGGGTCCCAGAGGAGGGCCTCCACAATTAATATAAGGAGAGTCAAGGGGATGAGGGATTTTGTTTAAAAAAAACTTTAGACTGAAAAGATGAAATTATCTTCTCTTTTAAAGGAACAAAGGGGTATATTTATGAAAGGGCAGAAAACCCTAATGCTGGCAAAAATCGCACATTTCCAGAGACTGGCTCAACGGAGAGAAGATAGCTATAAAAAAAATCATCCTTAACCCCCATCATAGTGTCCCCTGCCATAATATTCACAAGCTCTAGCCTACACAGGGTGCAATTCCCTAAGAAAATCAACTTGTAAAAACAAAAGAGCCTTTTCGGCACCATAGCTCATTTTCCGTTTGCACTAAAATACGTCCAAATCTACATCAGGCCAATGACCAGCATAGTAAATGATTGTGTTATTTCACACACAGAAAGGCTTTTAATGGATCTTACTATTCGATACTATGTACAGCCATGCTATCCTTGTAACTGATTGTTCCAAATTCATTGACAACCTTTACGATGTGTATATTCCAGGCGCAAATAGAATAAATCTCCGCTTACACAATATTCAACATACCACAAACTCTAAACTGTTGAATAGTCCAAAAATTTTCAAAAGTCCTAAATCCAATATGACAAAATAAAATGTCTTTTGAATTTCATGCGCCCTTTGGATCTTGTAAAAACTTCTCCAATGTTGTTCACAAATACGGATGTGGGAGAAAAGGAAAAATTATTTATGTAATAACTCTCAGGACACTATTACATACCTAAAGTATGGAACCCTAAGAGAGCAAATGAATGAAGTTCGAAAACAATCTTTATAATCACCTCGTGAAAGGCTTTCATACAAAATAGTGTCGGGGTACACGCCCCTTCTAAATCGCATACTTTTTTGTATGCATGAAAACCCCTATAATCAGGTGGTCCACTATTTTATTATATTTCTATTCTTGAACATATACTCGGGGTTGTAGACAAAATAATGTCCAACAATGTCCAACCAATACTCTGTTCTTTTTCAAGGTCACCTTGGTAACAATAGGGCGATCCAAACGAGTCTTACCTGATGATTACCTGATGATTGAAAGGAGTTGGCGAATATTAGTCCAGGAGTATATTGATACTTTAAAGAACGCTGATTGCACTCCACGATTCTGGTAGGAGTGGACTTGCTATTTTTATTTAAGTATTTTCTTGTATAGGTATGGATTTCATGTTTATTCGTTTTCAAGACAAGTTATTGTTTTTACAGATTTTTTTATATACATATTTTTTATGTAAATTAAAATAGTGTTTTAAAAAGTAATACACTATCTATTGGACCTTAATTTGTCTTCCATATTTACCCTACAACACTGAGTATGTGTTCAAGAATCAAGATATAAGTAAACAGTGTGTCACGAATCCGAATGATATTTAGTGGATCCCTTGTACCTGCCAAAGGGTAGAACTCATTCAGGGGTGCAGAGTCTTACGGTTCGGTGGTTTTCGCCAGTGACCCCTGCGAGAGGATATGGACTTCGCTGCTACTATCCCGCAGGTCGCGGTTCCCTGAATGAGTATTGGCAGAGTAAATAGTGGAGCTTGCTACAGCGGAGTGGTGACGGCCAGTCAGAGAGACACTAGGTTATGATGATAAGATCAGTCTCATAGGAATGCAAAGTAATAATGGTGTATCGGAAGTGGCAATGGAGTGGCAAAACTGTAAGCAGTAATTGGAAATAACAACAGGAGAGTCTTTGGTTCAGCGATAGTACAAATGGAAGCAATGCTGAAATAGAATAGTGGAGATGTAGATGGTACGTCAGGACAACTGCAGATGGGTACTGATACAGCTGCAGTTGAATGAGAGCAATAGCAGAGTAGAACTAGCCGTTCCGTATTTGGTAACTCAGAGCAACAGCAGGTGAATTACTGGTACACCAACAGTTCCAATAGAAGTGATGATGAAGTATAACTAGCTGATCCACAAGTGGTAACTCAGAGCAACAGCAGATGAATTACTGGTACAGCGGCAGTTCAATACAGGCAGTAATGGAGTGGAACTTTAGCTGATCCGTAGATGGTAACTCAGAGTAACTGTAGGTGAATTACTGACACAGCGGCAGTTCAAACAGAGGCAGTAATGGAATAGAACTTAGCTGATCTGTAGATGGTAACTCAAAGCACAGTAGGTCAATCACTGACACAGCGGCAGTTAAAACAAAGGCAGTAATGGAGTAGAACTTAGCTGATCCGTATATGGTAACTCAAAGCCCAGAAGGTGAATCACTGACACAGCGGCAGTTCAAACTGAGGCAGTAATGGAATAGAACTTAGCTGATCCGTAGATGGTGATTCAGAGCAACGGGTGAGTTACTGGTACAGCTGCAGTTCAAATATAGAAGCAGTAGTGGAGTAGAACTTAGCTGATCCGTAGATGGTGTTTTAGAGCAGCAGCAGGTGAGTAAAGCTGCAGCAAGCAGTTCTATAGCGGCAGCGACAGAGAGTAGTTCAGCTGATCCAGGACGTTCGTACAAGGCAACAACAGGTGAGTCAGACCGAAGGAAGCCAGATCCTTCCTGAGAGTAAGTAACTCAAAGAACAGGCATCGGACAGAAGGAAATAGGAGGTTTAAATAGTGCTCCAAAATTCTAGAACCAATGGGAACAGGTAGGAGGTCAAATGGGAGAGTAATTGGTAGCACCTGCCCAGATCAAGAGACTAGATGGTGGATGTTGATCCGATAATGAAGTTAGTACACCCTGATCACCGCTGATAGGAGGAAGGTAACAACGTCGGTATCCGTCCGCGGGGCCGGTGTTTGACACAGTGGACAACCTGATTATAGGGGTTTTCATGCATACAAAAAAGTAAGCGATTTGGAAGGGACGTGTACACCGACACTCTTCTGTATGAAAGCCTTTCACATGGTGATTATAAAGATTGTTTTCGAACTACATTCACATTCACTTGCTCTCTTAGGGTTCCATACTTAAGGTATGTAATAGTGTCCTGAGAGTAATTACATATATATATATATATATATATACACATATATATATATATTTTCCTTTTCTCCCACATGTGTGGGAGATGTGTTTTTACATTGGAGAATGTAATGTAAATGTAAGTGGATGGAACTGAACAGTTTTACAATGAATGCAGTAAGAGATGGCGGTATGGCGCAGTGGCGGATCCAGGCGGGGGGGGGGGCGATCAGAGCAGCGGGACAGCACATTATCACTGCCGAACAGACCTGCACATACTGTGCAGCCGCCGGCAGCCATATAAGTTAGAAAGGGGGCGGGGCCTAAATCGCCCCCCCTATATCGCCCGGGGTAGAAAACATTTCTAGATCCGCCCCTGGTATGGCGTGCCACCACATACGCCCCACTTCCACTACTGGCTTTTCCATTCCATGCCCCTACTTCTTAAAGCAAAGCTTAAAGAGTCCTTACTGCAGAGTCATGTTTGCACCCCCCAGAACAAGATCATTCATTAGGCAATATAGCCTAGTGGGCTATAAGGGGCCCAGATTACTTTAACCTCTTTTCATGTGGTCTTTTATAACAAATGGAAGGGGCCCAAATCTCTGTTTTGACTAGTGACCCTTCATCTATGAGTGGGCATTTGTGAATTTAAATATTTGTGCTAGCTGTGCCTCAAAACTAAAAGGAAGATGGGACATTATTTGTAAGGCTTATCAACGTCCATCCAGTTTTGATTACTATCACCACTGTATACAGTATGTTTTATAGAGGTCTTCTCGAAGAGTAAAGCAATAGTGTTCCTTGATACTTTGTTCAAAACTGATTGCAATCAACATCCTCATCATCTATTTATATAGCGCCACTAATTCCGCAGCGCTGTACAGAGAACTCACATCAGTCCCTGCCCCATTGGGTCTTACAATCTAAATTCCTTAACACACACACAGACTAGGGCCATTTAATGAGCCTTAAAGGGGAAATACAGATTATATAACCTATTTTAATGAAAATGTTTATTTTCCTATAAAATGTTCAATAAAAATGTAAGTATTTTATTAAACAGAGAGAAAGTTAATTTAATGCATATTTGGTTAAATTAAATATTATCCACAGGGGATCCTGCTTCAAATGGTTAGTTTATCCTGCAAAATCACAGAATATTTTTAATTAAAATAATTAAAGGCTTTCTTCACAAAAAATAAAACTCAGTAGGCAGCACAACACAATAATCCCTCACAGCTGTTCCTGTTGTCCATTTAAATGTTGGTGCCTTTCCCTGCTCCTGACTTGTCTCTGAGCCTCACAGTGTGATAGAAAGGTGTCACAAGGTTCTGTTTCTACTACAGATTGCTGGCCTGTCCCTATACACAAGGCTTGGGCCGGATGACACAGGCAACCAGTGAGACAATCAGCATCAACCGGTGAGTCGACCAGCATCAACCGGTTAGGCCAATCAGCATCAACCGCTGAGCCAATCAGCATCAACTGGTGAGTCAATCAGTATCAACCGGTGAGTCAATCAGCATCAACCGGAGAGCCATTCAGCATCAACCGGTAAGTCAATCAGCATCTACCAGTGAGTCAATCAGTATCAACCGGTGAGCCAATCAGCATCAACTGGTGAGTCAATCAGTATCAACCGGTGAGTCAATCAGCATCAACCGGAGAGCCAATCAGCATCAACCGGAGAGCCAATCAGCATCAACCAGTAAGTCAATCAGCATCTACCGGTGAGCCAATCAGCATCAACCAGCGAGACAATCAGCATCAACCGGTAAGTCAATCAGCATCAACCGGTGAGTCAATGAGCATTTGAGTGGACCACAGTGTGAGTACTATAATTTTACAATGTACTGCTATGATCAGTACATGGTTAATTTATATATCTTTTGTGCAGAGGCCCTTCAATATTTCAACATACCGGTAATTCCCCTCTAAGAGTTGACTCTACCTATTCATAATGATGATGTCACTGTTTCATTGTAATCTCTATATGATATTTTATTTATCTTGGTAGAGCAGTAAATCTGGAAGCTCTCATATATATATATATATATATATATATATATATATATATATATATATATATATATATATGTAGACACATGTTAATATGCAACCTAGTAGGTACCTTGTGCAATTATGGTCATCATCATCCAAAATTACCTTTGTATCACTGGGATATTTAATTTTTCTTTCCCTGCTAATCTTTATGTATTTAAACAATTCTTAAATAAGTTTACAAACTTTTACATTTCAAAAAATATTATTACAAATATTATTGTTAGTAGTAGTTTTATTATTATTAGTAGTAGATTGTATTTTCTAAAATTATAAGTATCTTTAAAGAATTATACATATGCATTATATGTCTGAATGACAAGAGGTTGACCTTAGTACGATTAGTCTAGGAGCTGAAATGTTATAGATAGGTATGAAGGGAAGAGTTACGGTAACCAGTCATGGTAGAAACAAACAAAGCAGGAGATTTTAATGTAAGAAATCTGGCAACATCATGGGGTATATTTACTAAACGGCGGGTTTGAAAAAGTGGAGATCTTGCCTATAGCAACCAATCAGATTGTAGCTGTCATTGTGTAGAATGTACTAAATAAATGATAGCTAGAATCTGATTGGTTGCTATAGACAATGTCTCCACTTTTTCAAACCCGTAGTTTAGTAAAAAAAAAAAAAAAAAAAGAGAGAAAAACTGTGCTATGTATTAACGTAAAACAAAGACATCAAAATTAGATTGTCTTCACCAGATTTGAAAGCACATTGAAATATTACTTTAGATTTCGTTATTCCTATAAGGATGCTCCCTAGATTTAGTTATGTTTTACTCTATGTATAAGTAGACTATATTTGTCCATTTAAATAAAAAAAAATGTCCGCTCTCCCCAACATCCATAATTTATTTGGTTGGAAGTGGAGACCAAGCACGTGGCCTTCAAGTTCTAGAACGAGGACGTCCCAAATGACACTTGACATAAGTTATTTTCCTTGTTTTCTCCTGCTGTCGTATTTTATTGTACCCATGAAATGTGGATGAGATGTTACAAAGAGTACTCGATAGCCTGTAGTGTGGAAGGTATTCAGGTTAGACGCTCGCCATACACACACATTCAACTACAGGCATTTAAGTTCAATCAGGATTTTCAAATCTCAGCATTTCTGCAATAATTGCAAGTATTTCTGTAAATGTAAAACTACTCAGGAAGGCATCAAAGGAAGAGCTGTAACATTTAACTTTTTCTTTCAAGGCGCCAATGGTTTTTTGTCATGAATAAAAAAAAAAAAATCTGCCATCAGCCCTCTATTGTGCAAGCTGCTGAGACAAACCCTTTATCAGTTCCGCTCAGTCTCCTGTATGGGAAAATCACATAATAGGCGAAGCAGATGGGACTTTGGATAGGTGAACGACAATAGATATTTATAATGATTTGAGAGATTAAAAGCCAGCAGTCACTGCCATAAGTAATGAAGATATGTAACCCTTTCAATGAATGGCAAGACAATACGTGTGTAGATTCTATGGAGTTCTGAGGACCGCTTACTTACTGTAGGGTTACAAGAGGCCATAGGTAATGTGTTGCAGATCTTTGCTATGGCGTGCTAACATTTGTAGTACCAATTATATAAATTTGTATTATTATATTAAACACAAGTGTGAAACAGCTCTGTTTGCTCAGAAAACATTCAAAAGTTGCTCCCTGAATGCTGCCATATTTCAAGGTCCACTTCAAGGCCCTTGAAAATTCCCCCGGTAGGGCAGTGGAGCGTGATCATGGGCCCAGGGGTTTGAGTACGCTGTGCTGTTCTCTCCCTGGGACAAGCTAGACATTTATGGGGTCATGTTGTAGCCGCTCTTTATTTTAACAAGCTGAGGCTGGACAGGCCCCTAGTTGGGCCTACTCTGCTGCCACCAAATGTGAGGTTATGGGTGTTTATATCACTCAAAGCGACAGCAGGTATAAATCCAAAGAGTGTTGAGGGTATTCATTACAGTCAGGAAAATCAACAGAACAAACCAGCTTAAAATACAATCATCATGTGATGATTAAAAATTAATTTATTGTATGGGCTGGTAAAGGGGGAAATCAGGGTATCTATTAATTGTAAATACTGTTAATTTAACATCAGGGATGGGTTGCAGGGAAAAAAGTTTATTTAATACATTTCAATATTATTAATTTGCAGTGAGGAGGCCTAGTTACTAAATGTGGGGGCAATTGATTTCACGTTGGGGATCAGTCAGGGGAAGGGAGGCCTAGAGTGTTTACTTATTGCTAGGTTTCCCATATTTCCCTTACACCTAACAGGGCCCCAATATTCCAGGTTCCAGACAGGCAGCTTCTGAATTTAAGACACAAGCAGCAACAGGTACTGAAAGCTGCAAGAACAGTCTGACAGCTGTCCTGATTCTGATAGAGCAGTCCCGATTTTGGGTGACTGTTCTGCCCAGTCAGGACTTTGTCCGATCTAGGGGGTGGAGCCTAGACTGTGCACTTTTTATATACAGTTTAATCTTTATATACTACACTTTGGTGCTAGCCATGTCCTCCGTGCCCTCCACTCTAGTGGCTGGTCAAGCCTATCCTATGTTGGACCTCAACCATTGAATTCCACTGGTGGGCCCTTTATGCCCCAGTCCGACACTGGTTACGGTTACCGCACAACAGGATTATTTCATGTCATGGCGTGAGCAAAAAGACATAAGTCATTTACCAGAACTAGCCACAGAATATACTGCAATGAGGGAGGACAGTCAGAGAGAGGCCTTGACAACTGTGCTTTATAAGCTAACTTAAAACTGGTTACTATAATTCAGAAAATAATGTACTCTCTATGGTAAGTAAAATATTTATCCCCAAAAGTCATGTCCAGTCTATCAATCACAGTTAAATCTACTTTCACTAAATAGGTTTAAGGTGTACCTGGCACCTACACACAGAAGAGGCAGGAGTTCAGGTTGAACCAATAGTCATGAAAGGGCAGCCAGTGACTTCACTAGGAACTAGTGACACCACTGAGACACAAGATACAACACTTCATAGTGGAGATGAACTGTGACATTTCCTTCTACTAGCGTTGTGTCATACATCTACTGTACGCTTATCTGTATCAGCTGCAATAAAACTATTTTGCTACAGTCTGGACATTCAATACTTGCTAACCTCTCTTCATTCCTAGGGACTGCAATCAGCAACCCCTGCCAAACCTTGATTCTATGTCAATGAGGACATTAGTTGAAACGTACATTTAGGAAAGTTAAGCATACTTGCCAACTCTCCCTGAATGTCAGGGAGACTCCCTGAAATAGGGGTAATCTCCCTCACTCCCTGAAGAGTCTGGCATTCTCCCTGATGCTGAGCCAGTACAAGACGTGGTTGGCTTCGCCATCTGTGGCATGATGACAGTTAATTGTGTCCTATGTCCATGTATTGATGCCTATGGAGGTGGCCATTTTCATGGAGACCAAGATTTAATCAAAGACTGACAGGTAAGACAACATGACTTCAGTAATGGAGACAGAAATGTGAAATACACTTCAGTCTCTAGAGATTCATTAGCTGCTTTTCTTTAATGCATATTTGCCTACTCTCCTGGAATGTCCAGGAGACTCCCGCATTTCTGGGAGACCTCCTGGGCTCCCGGGAGAGCAGGGCAACTACCCGGTTCTAGCCCCCGCAATAGATAAGTGGCTTTAGGCGGGGCTTAATGACGCAAATATCGCGTCATCCTAGCTTCATCCCCTGCTGTAATTGGCCGAAATTGTGACAATCGTTTAGGGTGCAGGGCCAAAATCATGCGATTTGTGAAGTCCCGCCCCCGCATACCCACCTCCCCCGGGATCTCCCTGAAGCCAACAAGGAAAAGTTGTCAAGTATAAAGTTAAGTGGAATGATGGGAAATTGGATTTTTTAAAAAATTGTTTACATAAGTATCTAGTTCATAAAAACTGGTTCTCTTTCAGAAGAAAAATTCTCACTATTAGATTCTATTAGATTCTAATCTTTCCATCGGATTCATAGGGAGTTCAGGCAATAAAGGAACGCTACTAAAATCCAGTTATTTTGTACTCTCTCACTTCAAAAAATATGAGATAATGGAAAAATACATCGCTGTGTTTCACCCTTGATGCTCTATGTGCGAGCAGAACAGTCACTTTGAAGACATGAAAATAAAAAGTAACTTGTCTACCTGTTTGAGGATGTCAGCCGCAGTTTCATGTGAGCAATCAAATATCACATAAAATTCCTTGGCTTTCTTCATCTCTTTGAGCAGAGGCCGGGCATCCTTGTTTCCTGAGGGTAACTGACGAATTTTTATTTTGATGTTGTATCTTGATGGAGCCTTGATGAGTTCTTGCAGGCGAATTAAACCTAAGGGCGAAACAAATAATTGAATTAGTTGTACAGTAAAATTCTTATGACTGGATAGTAAAGATCTTTTCTGATAGCTCAGTAAAAAGTAATTAGCCTCATTTGTTAAAAAGCTCTGTAATTTAGGAAGTTTACATGCATAGTTTAAAGCAGCAATCCCACATGGAAGATTTTTTTTCCTTTAAAGAGTTAAGTCCCGTTTAAGCATTCGTGAGATTTTTCTTAGCTATCCTCTAATAAATTATTGTCTCCTTTTCAAAAGCTCTCTGGAAAACAAAAATGGTTGCCAAGCAGAGACACAGTCAATCTGCTACACAGACTCAGGCTCACAGCTCTCAGGATGTCATGTGATGGCAGAGGGGGGAAGTGGAGGATGTAACCATGCAGACAGTGCTCAAAGGGGTGTTCCAAAGCCTCTCTGCTCACTACATCATGTGCCATGTGACTGTGGTTGCCATGGTGGTCCAGAATCATAAGTTATAAATAGCACTCTGAAGAGGAAAAAACAAGGTAAAATGGTAAATACCAAAATTCGTCTTATAGTCTTTCACACCTAATTTTTTATGGGATTAGTGCTTTAATGCTATCTTTTGGAAGTTAAGCCAATATGTAGTGTTGCATATTAGCTCCAACTTTTTAATGGGAGGTAAGTTAAGCATATGTGGTGCACCTATGTGGGTGTGACATAGGCACCTTGCAAAAAGAGTTGTGTCAAACCATTTGACTCATGCGCCATCTGTATGTGCATAGGGTCTCATAAATATCTTTGCATTCATTAGAGGTACTTTTTGTCCTCTCTGTCTGCAATGAAGATCCAGCATATAGGCCGACTTGCTCAATGTCATGTCTGAGTTATAAAGCATTCCAGTATAAAGTTTTACGAACTAAATAAAAAGATAACACCATGAACATATTACTTTTCTAATTTGCATTCTAGACATGTTATTAAATATATACGTAGACTACATGTCTGAATTTTGAAGGTGTACGTCCATTCCTGAAAATCAATCATACATTTCTATCTGGAAGTGCACCCAAAGAGAGAGATATGTTCATAAAGCGGCACTCTGGGATGTAGAACGTGATTACAATTATTTTCAACATTTTTATTAGTAATTCATTAAAAGTAAGTCAACCTCCTGATTGTGTATATTACAGCAAAATGTTAATAACACGTGTAAGTGTATTGTGCATTAATTGTGCAAACGTGATTTAAAATATTACTGCTGTGCACTATCAATTTTATTTGTATTCTTAGTTCTCTAATATTTGTGATAATGAGGCTCAATATTTAGCATTCTTTGCAGGTTGTATCTGATCACCAGTTATAAATAAGTTCTATCACATAGTGAGATCAATGTGTGAGTTCTAATGATTTATCTCCCCAGAAAGGACAGACAATGGTATTGTTTCTTGTATCCCTATAGGCATTAATTGTCAGCCAGTTGATATATAGTGAAGGTTAGTGAAATAGCTGTTAATAAAACACTAATATCATGTTAATAGTAGAATACCATCCATTACAGATGGTTCCTTTATCTATACAATAAGTTCAATAACCTGCCTCAAGATAGTGATTAAATAATACACAAAATATTAGGCAGCACAAATCGATTAGGCTGCCACTAACAAGACACTTTTTTCATGACCAGTCTGGAAAATGTGTGTTCAAATCACTATTCAGTGGTGCAGCTTTGGGGGTGCAGCACCAGTTTGCCAAGCTGCCCTCCACAATCACTAATAACATTGACTTAATATATTGCTGGCTAATCACCTGCACGATCTGCAGAGTCTAAGCCGTATCTGGGAGTAATTGTAATTGTTAGCCATACAGTTGACAGCGCAAAATATTAACACGCGTTTCACTATTCATGCTTATGCAAGGCAAGCTGTGGGATAGTCCTAATAGGTTTTTCGTAGTTTTACGACCAGACCCCCTTAATGACATCACTACCTAACAACCTATCGCAATGCTATAGTTATGTTGACACAGATGATTGTCATGTGTCTCAGCCAATTGGAAAGCGGCATGTGGTATGATCATGCCCCTATTCTTCAATTATTGGCCTAACTGCGCATAATATATTTTCTATGATAGTGTTGCCCAAACCCAGTCCTCAGGGACCCCTAACAGCGCATGTTTTCTAGGTCACAAGTGAAATAATTAAACCACCTGTGGATCTTTCAAAATGTGTCAGTCAGTAATGACTGACACATTACTGTTCTCCAGCAAAGAGATATGGAAAACATGCACTGTTAGGGGTCCCTGAGGACTGGGTTTGGGAAACACTGTTCAATGAGAATTAAATCATGTTGTTTCCACACATCGTTAATGAATGAGAAGAAGAGTATGTACTTAAAAGAGAAGTATATATTGTGAAAATATACTGCTATGTTACATATTGGGGTCTAGTTAATTAGCTGTTGTGTTCCGTCGTGGGATACCAAAGGAAATGCTGAATACTGAGATATGTTGTTACAATATTAGATATTGACGTCTAGTTATTTGTACATTTATGTTAATTTGAGTTGATCTGATATTTGCCAGATGCATTATATACCATTATGGCTAACCCTAGTAACACTCAGATGTAATAATTATTGTTGCAGCTCATTGTGAATAAACAATTATATTGATTATCAGAGTGTATTGGGATTGTGAGTTATTGTCTATTATATATTGTATTCAGTGTTACTTACGATATCCCATAACGAAACACAACAGCTCTGACAAACATCATATCTGCTTGTCTGCCCATTTCCCTTTAGATTGTAAGCTCTAGTGAGCAGGGCCCTCTTCCCTCCTGTTCTCATTACCTTTAGCTTTTGCTCATCAGCTACACTGTGCACCTCCTTCTTGTGCTCTCTGCCCATTGACTCCTCCATTGTCTTTGCACCTCTCTCAGGGGCTCTAAACCTGTTAGTTGCAACCCCGCTAATGGGCACAGGTTTTTATCTTGCACTGAATATAGTCCTTGCACCCCAGTAGCTATGTTGAGACTTGTAGTGTTATTTGTTTACTGTTTTGTACTGTTTTACTGTCTTGTGGTTTTCCATCTGTATGGCACTGTATGCCCTATAAATAATGGTCAATATAATAATAATAATAATAGTAATGATAATAATAGTAATAATAATAATAATAATAAAACAGTGTATAACTATTGTTGCTTAATGATTATCATTAAAGTTATTGTATTAATTATTATGATGTATTGTGATTTATTAGTCATATTATACTGTGTAATATATTATTAATTACTTAAATTAAGCGTGATGTTACCTATATGAAACTCTGTATATAAAGTCCAATATATGTAGGGTGTACCTCCCGATAGATAGATATGATTGATTTTCTTGGATGGATATATACCTTCAAAATTCCTGGGGATGGACAATACCTGGTGCAGTTAGAATTCTTTTTGTCTGTGGCATCCAATTATTATACCCCGTTCACACTGACTCAAAAACCCGGGTTATTGTCGGGGCAAGCCGAGACGACCCGGGTTGAGGCTCAGTGTCAATGGCTCCTCTGCTAATTCCCGGGTCAGATGACCTGGGAATTAGACCCGGGTCTTTTGGAGGGTCCGACCCGGGTAGCCTCCAGTCTGGAGGCTACCTGGGTCGACTAAGGTAGCCGGGTACAATAGTTTTTGGTGAAGACCTGAGTCAACCCGGGTCTAACCGAAACCTATTGTAAATTTTAAAAAATAAATAAAAAATTCCATCACAAAAGGAGCCAATCAAAGCTCCTCTTGTGATGTTGCCAGGGAGATGCGTGTTCGGTGTGAACAATGTCTACCCGGGAATTTGCCGGAGTGTCCTGCACTCTCACCCGGCAATATCCCGGGTTCATAAACCTAGGATATTGCCAGGGCGGCCGTGTGAAAGTTGTATTAGTGAATTATCTCACTTTCCTTGCTGACCAGCACAGGCTTTTCTAAATATATAGTGCATACTCTATAGCACATATTAAAACAAATATAAATATCACTCCTGATTGTAAAAATATTTAAAATAAATATACCACATAGATTTTTTCTTTAACGTAACCAGAATTGTGATTTCCTTTAGTATCTGTCATGGGTTAGTCAACAGACATCAATGGTGGAATAACTGACACGGAAACAGATTTTCTACAATGTACTTTAGAAAATGAGAGTAATGATAGAGGTTGGTCTGACCTATTATTTGATCTCAGATCAGTAATGTACAAACAAACAAAAACATATTGGAATAAAATTATTTGTGATAAATATGTAAAACAGAAGATTATACCAAGAGGGCTAAGACCTGGACTATATACAGCCTTCGAATTGGTCACAGGAGACCTAAAGAAAGAATGGGAGAGTACACTCACTAAAATGTTCAAATGAAGTGAACAAGTGAGATAACAAGCTTAGGCGACAAACTGAAGGAATTTGAAGGATTAGAACAATTCCAAAATATGTCCGAAAAATCCAAGAATGACTTGGATCAATTTAATAAACAAATAATTGATTCAAATGCAATAAATGTATAAGGGATAAAAAAGAGCTGTACCCAAAAATGAATATTCAAATGGGATATACACAAACCTAGGAAAACCAATTTATCATATACCACCTCAGAAATGGACTCTTCAGAGGGGGAGATGTCAAGTACTCCGTCCTCGAATAGAGATCCACTATTCTCTGTTTTTTAGGGTAAGGTATATGGGGTACAGGGATATAGAGGAAAGTGGAGGTATAGGCACAAGAAAATACAAAGGGAGGCAAAACAAATCTAAGAAAAAGGAACAGAATGGAAGGATAAGAAGATCAAGAATCCTTCTGCAAGAGTCACAGATGGCAAGTACATTAGGAGCAACACTTAGGGGTATATTTACTAAATGGCAGGTTTGAAAAAAGTGGAGATGTTGCCTGTAGCAACCAATCAGATTCTAGTTATCATTTATTTAGTACATTCTACAAAATCACAGCTAGAATCTGATTGGTTGATATAGGCAACATCTCCACTTTTCAAACCTGCAGTTTAGTAAATATACCCCTTTCAGATAAGATTTTAACCACCCCCCTACAAACTAACCTCCTAAGCAAAGGCCTGTCCTTCTCCCCAACAAAGATCTTCGACAGGTTTGAGTGGGAAAAGGACTTATAAGCATTAAGGAATAAGCATTATTTGCTAGAAAATTCCTAAATAATTCCTCCACAAGAATAAAATAATCCCTACACATACACAAGTTACAAACACGACAGATACAAGTCTTGGGGATACACTAAATATCAGCTCCCTTATATGAGATGACGTTAATAATAGCAACGGTGATGACCATCTTGACTCTGAAGAAGAGTTACAAGCATTGGCGATAATGGAAGAACTCGAAGGATCTATACTAACAGTGGAATCACAAACACAATTTATTATGAATTATTTGGAACAAGAAGTCCTTTATCCTCTGAGCCAACAAACTGCCCCCAAGTCAAAGTGTGCACAGATCAGGTATTTAGAGATCTTGACAATCGTTTGAAAAAAATAAAACCAACTTTAAAATTAAGTAAAGATAATTTGGCAGATGAGCTAGCCGCGCTTTATCACTGTTTATATGGTAAAAAGCAACGCTTACTTTGCTTGAACCTCTATGGGGGGCGAGCGAAAGTGAGCGATACTTTCACTAAAAAAAAAATGATTTTAGAGTCTAACTGGAAGGACTCAGTCCTGCACATTTGGTATCATTATCTGTTCTACATCCACCAGCTTATGCTTCATCTGGCATAAAGTACCGAGCATCAGAATCTGCATGAAATCTATTAACGGGGACTCTGTTACAATATGAAATGATGCACTTTGTCAGAGCATTTTTTTTTCACACATAGATGGAATAAAAGATTGGACTAATCTGCTATAAGAAGTAAAAGTTATTCAGCAGGTGTCTTTACATAATGTATGTCCTATGCAAATTAACACACAAATGTGTTGTATATGCAAATGATGAGAAAGATTTCTACAATCTGAGTCTGGAGGAGAGATCTTGTTTGTTCTGAAGAACATAGCAAAAAAGATAGATGCTCTCTATTGTCTTTATTGTTCTACGAGAAAAGGGCACATCCGAAAAGTGCAGCGAAAGGCAACTAGCAAGACGCACAGGTTCCTGTCTGAGAAGCTGGAATGCTAGAGAGGACATGATGGAAGCTTCATTAATTAGTTTACCTGGTGGACTTAATGTGAACTAAAGTATACTCCACCTGTAAAGTAAATTTCCAGTCAGAAGTAATAAAAATACATACGAATGCAGCTTTGGATCATACGGATACTTCAATATTTTATAAGTATTGTAAAGAGAAACTAAACTCCAAAACAGTTTGATATGGTGCAGAATTAATGGGAAAACTGTGTTTACTCAGAAAAGATTTATCAGACCCAAAACATACAGCAAAAGTCACATTGGAGCAGCTAAATCCATGGAACTCGGCAGGGCCTGATTATCCAATAGGCTGACTAGGCTGCATCCTAGGGCGCCAGGCTTTTGGGAGGGGGAACAAAATTTTGGGTTTTGAAAAATTGTGAAAGGGAGAGGTATAAACTGAAATTAATTTTAAAATATAAGAGAATAGTTTCTCCAAAGTGAAAAGAAAACATGAAAGAGAAAATGAAGTAAGTTTTTAATCTTGACATAATCCCATGGTAAAGGCTGAAGACAATGAGTCATCTTGGGTGGGAGCTCGAAGATATGTATCTAGAGACAAGGATGGCAACAGGTGAGACAAGGATGGCAACAGGTGAGACAAGGATGGCAACAGGTGAGACAAGGATGGCAACAGGTGCGACAAGGATAGCAACAGGTGAGACAAGGATGGCAACAGGTGAGACGAGACAGGCCCCTCTCCCTTCACATCTTTACCCTCAGCATCGCTCGTTCATGCCTCCATTCTGCTATTCTGGACATGAGTGACAACGATTGCAGTGACCCTTTTAAAAAGCCACATGGAGCTGAGTTTCGAAAACATAGGAACATAAACACTGATGTGGGGGGGGGGGGGTCGGTAGAGGGAATCTGGATTTTAAATCTAGGGCAAGCTAGTTTTTACCTACCGCATATTAGCTAGGCAAGGAAGGTGAGGGGGCACTACAAACGCATTAGCCTAGGGCGGCCAGAACCCTTAATCAGTCACTGGAACTCGGGCAATACTTCAAAGAAGAATGGGCAAATAACAAAGTGTCCAGATGTGCAAAGCTGATAGAGATGTAGCAAAATCTACAGACAGCTAGAAATTACAGTTAAAGGTGCTTCTACCAAGTACTAAAACAAAGGCTAAATATTATATATAATTTTTCAATTATTGTCTTTTTTTGGTTATAATTAGGAAATCATTTGTTTATTTTTTTTCCATTTTGACATTACATTGTGTTGACCAGTGGTAAGAATTTCCGACTAAATCAATTTTGATTACATGACGTCAGAAAATGAAAGGTGAAAAATGCCAAAGGGGGTGAATATGAAAGAATTGCAACCCCCTCAAATTGAAAATTCATAAATACGTATATATCTTCAAATAATAAATGCACTTGTGTAGAACAGGACATGGAAACTGAGGATGGAGAGATACGTTTTGCTGATGGACAAAAACAAAACCATGCTAATAATTTGTCTTTCCCAAACTTTGAACATTTTGTTATTTCAATAAATATTGCAGTAGGTATGGTTCAAATGGTCAGAATCGTCATCATCATCAGCTATATATTTATATAGCGCCACTAATTCCGCAGCACTCATTCACATCAGCCCCTGTCTCTTTGGAGCTTACAATCTAAATAACCTAACATACACACACATAGACAGACTACGGTCAATTTGATAGACAGTTAATTAACCTACTTGTATATTTTTGGAGTGTGGGAGGAAACCGGAGCACCCGGAGGAAACCCACGCAAACATGAGGAGAACATACAAACTCCACACAGATAAGGCCATGGTTGGGAATTGAACTCATGAACCCAGCGCTGCGAGACAGAAGTGCTAATCACTAAGCCACCGTGCTGCAGAATATAGTTTATAGCAACTGCTTCCAAAACTGTCTGTCATCAACTGCATTTTTTTTCATTCAAATGGACAGCACAATAGGTGTGGCTCAAATTCTTCCAATAAATTGTATTCTAAATTGTGTGTCTCAAAGATGCCATTTACATTGGGCAACAGTAAGATTGAACTCATTTCTAAAACATATTTTATAATATTTCTCTGCAGCTTTGTTAATAATAATAATAGTAGCTCTTATTGAGCTCAAAACTGAAACAAAATTCTGTTAGATAAAAGTAATTCACAAGTTGGACTCTTCTTTCTTCTCTTTAGACTAAAACTCTTTCCTGAGTGCATTATGAGATAAAAACAAATCACTGTACAAGCCATTAGATTTCACCTAAATGTCTTGCATAATCATGCCTGTTGTAAATCAGGGCTCTGTATATTACTAAATAGCATCAATCTACTATATTGGCCTCTATCTGAAAACAGCGGCTGTTTATTGATTTCTGTACAAAGCTTTGTGACAAATAAATTTGTGTAATGCAAGATTCAGTGAATTCATTCTCCCCTCTGAACGCGACGGGGCTGATTTGATCTAATCCAGAGCGCAGGAACTCCTGCTTGCCCTGGACAAAACATTAAAGAAATCTTAATGCATTGCTCCCCTTGGTGAGATTGTGCTATACTCAAGATGCTTTACACGTGCAGGAGTGGCATTCTTCATCCTTACTGGATAGGTAAAACAATGAGGGAACCACTGTGAGCCAGAGATAACGGCAAATAATAGAAATGAACGAGAGGATAGGGGCCACTGGAAAAAAATAAACTGTGAGGTCAAATGAGGATATTTACCAGAAGCCAGAAGATAGTGAGAAAAGAAAGAATATATTGAGTCATGTCAATTAAATCCCTCAGCATGAATATAATCAGATCCTATTACAGAGATATATAGTGTATCTATACTCAACTAAATATGGTGCATGCTATAAGTCCAATGGACTCTCTAAAACCTACTGTCTTTAATTCCTTCACAGGTATGTAGAGCTTCTCTTTCAGAGTGATCGGCTTTCTTTTCTTATTAAATCTAAATGGTTTGCATACTCTGGTGGATTCTGACAACGCAGGATTTGTAGAGGGGGGTTTCTACACCACGCCTCCAATGGGCGTGACCAGCATGCATGGGGACGTGGCTATAATTTTAGACAGTGCTTGGCTGCTCTCCAACTCTTCTTATCCCCATAATATACATGGGCAATGCTGCGTGCACTACTGTTTGGGGCACTCAGCTCTCCCTTTTCACGCAGAGCCATGTGAAGCGGGGGCAGGGTCCAGTCACCTCAATTATACAGTGCCCCAGGCTTGGGGGGGGGGTTTACAGGCACTAGGAAACTCCCCCTCGGTTTGCCTATGATGGGGGTATGATGACAAAAAGAGTCAAACAAAAGATAAAGGTCATTAGACAATGTTGGTTGGTTGTGGACTGGAAAAATGTCACTGTCTGATATTGGTCAAGTTTTTGTTAAGTATTCCTGGATGTAAAACGCTGGGCAATCTGGGTTCCATGTGTTGGCCCCTTTCGAATATGGCTTCTTAGCAGTAGTAGGTATAATATGTTGGGCACTGTTGGGCTCCACTGGGTATAAGTATTGAGCGCTAATGGCTGAACGCATTGTGGTCATTGCTGCAGGCATTAGAGTTTATTTACGTATGTATGACACAATCCATAAAATCATTTTCTTGTTCTGTGCTCTGAATATAAATATCATTATTTGATCTTATTCTGTAATTTCGACAACTGCCATTGATCATTTGATGTGTGATTTATTCTTGGATACATGACAACACATTATTCACAATTCCTACTCGTTATGTAAACAATTGCACACACTACAGTATATAAGGATGGAAATTGGATGCACATTTATTATTATACTCTCCGTGTTCAGCCACCCCCACAGTTAAACCATGCCCTCTATTTTGCATACACATACATATTATTTTCCCACCACAGTCTGTGCTGCTATATCCATATTTCATAACCAAGATTCGGCACTCATTTAAAAAAAGCTTACAATGATAATACAATTGGAGAGAAACGGCCTACTTCATTATTGCTTATTATTTTGGATACCATGGCTAGAAAAGAAGACCTCAGTGAATCTGAAATGATGGCATCCTTGGGGAATGTTTCATAAGAGCTTTAACAGTCAAAACAGATAATCTTGCAAATGTTTCCTGAGACATTGTACCCAAGGAGAGACCACTATAGAACTCTTATTAGAACATAGTCAGCCAAGGTGACATTATGCAATAGCTGTTTTTGCACAGTTTGGTATGTTTGTGGCATGTTATTATAGAATCCATACCAGGATTCAAATGTCCAAAAGTGGACTTTTTGTATATATATATATATAAAAAAGAAATATTGAACACATCTGTATATTCATACAATACAATTTATTATATACAGTTACAATTATCGATGCAAATGGTTGTTGTTGTTATTATATATTTACAAGATAATCAGATATATTTAGGAGGCCTTGGATGACATAAAGGGACAGTTAGGTGGTATGAGTTGTATATAGTTTCAGTGGTGGGCAACAGACGGCCCGTGGGCGACCAACGGCCAAGCCTTCACCTACGGACAGTTCTTTTTGTGGGGGACAGGTATGATTTATATACTGCGTTTAATAAAACATATTTCTGCAGTGAAGTTTTCTGTTTCTTTAGTTCTGCTCAGCAGAAAATGAGGTCAGAAAAGTTTATTGCAACACATTGACCTGTGAATTTGTTCTGCTTTGTGAAACATTAAACGGATGCTGAATGCTCATTAATTTGGGTTTACCAGCTCGCTCTCTGCCCTTTCAGATTTCCATCTGTCAGTATCAGCTGCTGCATATAATAAATTCCCACCAGAGCCCCCCTAATTTCAAATTATTCCATATTTAAAGTTCCACTATCACTTAGGAAAATATTTTCTTAAGGTGACTCTTCCTTCTAGCTGGAGCTCTGGGGGCTGTAACAGGCTCTATCAGTTCTTTAATACAGAATCAGCAAATTTATTTTGTTAATCAATATGTGGTGTGAGTGTCAGGTGCGGAGGTGTGAGTGTCAGGTGCGGAGGTGTGAGTGTCAGGTGCGGAGGTGTGAGTGGTAGGTGCTGAGGTGTGAGTGGCAGGTGAGGAGGTATGAGTGGCAGGTGGGGAGGTGTGAGTGGCAGGTGGGGAGGTGTGAGTTGCAGGTGGGGAGGTGTGAGTGGCAGGTAGAGAGGTATGAATGGCAGTGGGGATGAATGAGTGGCAGGTGGAAAGGTGTGAGTGGCAGGTGGGGAGGTGTGAGTGGCATGTGCTGAGTCCTGAGTGGCAGGTGGGGAGATGTGAGTAGAATGTGGAGGCATGTGATGAGTTCTGAGTGACATGTGGGTTGGACATGTGTTAAGGTCTGAGTGACATGTGGCGGTGTTTTGCAGTACATGTGGGATCTTAGAGCTTGTGGGGGTCTGAGCGCACGTGGTGGCATTAATGGCAATTGGGGTCTGAGTGCAAGTGGGAAAATTTTGGAGCAAATGGGAGGTCTGAGTGGAAAGTGAGGAGCATTTTGGGATGAGTGAGGTTGCCAGGGTCGTTCTGGGGCAACTGTGTGCCCTTTTAGAAGATTGATCGGCCCCACATGCAGCGCTTCAAGTATGCCCATAACTGCAGTATATCTGCATTATGGTTAATATTACAATCTGTACCAGGATGGACACAGTCCGTGTTAACACCCAGCTCAGATCAATATGAAAGAGGGAGGCAGAAGAGCAGGACTTACATGGTGCTGCCCATTTGTACATGTACAATTCTGCATACTTTACTACACTTCATGTACAAAGGTGGACGCACCCATTAGACACAGCTGAACAGCACAATACTTGTTACTAAATTAGACCGTGCTCACATTGATTGTAAAAGTACCAAAATTCTGATGGTGTATAATTTAAAGATCTATCGCCACCGCGTGCGGAGCTTTATTGTATACATACATCTCTGTTTTGGGAACTG